>NW_028135237.1:0-143191 GCF_964662115.1 Mustela nivalis | reverse complement strand
AGGACATGGGGGTTTTCCCACGATGGGAGTTGTGAGAAGCTCCAAACTGCAAAGATTCTTCTGCAGGACAATTGAGACCTGTTGGTTAGCTCCAGGCCAACGATTCCGAGCAGGGTTCTAAGGATGGATGGCTGGGTAGCCCACCTCGCATTCCAATGGTCTCCAAGCAACAAGACAGGTTAGATCTGCTGGATGTGGGGGGCAACCGAAGAGGCTGAGTTGAAATGGACTCTCCTGTGGATGTGTCCTAATATGTTTTTGTGTCTATGGAGACCTTGGAATGAAGCGGTGGCCCTGGGGCCCTGAAGGGTTCTCCTAAACAGAGGCTTTGACACAGCTCCAACGTGCATGTTTCCCATGTGTAGATGAGATTTGTTCTGATGGGTGAGTCAAGAAACAGCCATATGCTGGTATTGAAATCCAGGCCTCTGAGGAGAGATGCCTGGAAACCAAAGCAATGGATCCGATTAGTGCCTAGGGGCCTGTTCGTTCCTTTTTACCTCTGGGGACATCAGTCTACGGGTCTGAGTGCAGGTAGGTGCTCAGATGGGCTCAGATTGCCCCTGTTTGTCCTGGGAAGCCACAACTATTGGGATGGCCTCAGGGACTTTGGAGGTTATCCTACTAGTAGGGTTGTGGCCATTGGAATGGGCACATACAATTCCCTTGGAGAGGGCAAGTACAGTCCTCAGGTTTGGCTCCAGGGCCCTGAGCCTGTAGGGTGTGTAGGCCAGAGCTGTTTGGACAGTTGTCTGAAAACACAAACTCGGCTTATGTTTTGGTTCATAGGTATGGCAGGACTGATCTACAGACCATGAGGAGAACACTTCGGGATAGGAAAAAAGGGCGAGTGTGAGGCTCTTGCTCAAGTTTTTGTCTCTGGATATCGTGTCACTCATGGTCGTGAAATTGCCGGGTGACTTCATGGGAAATGGACGAGTCTTACTCTCTGGGGGTTCGGTCCCGTCCAAAGAGTTTGGGGTCATTCTGGGGATGGAAGAAGTCCGTATTTTTGTTGTTGTTGTCGATTTGTTTCATTTTGTTTTTCAACCTCAGAGGTCCCACCAAATGAGGGATTCCAGAGTAGAGCCCTGGGGTGGGGCGACTGGACAACCAGAAATCTGGTTAAAAATTGGGGACTAGGGACATGTCAAGCCCATTATGACATCTAAAGGTCCAGCCACTGAGAGGACTTACTAGAGGACAGGACTCACGCTGAGGTCACAATGCGTGTTTATGCTCTCGTCGCACTCAAGAATGGGCGTGGCCTCAGGGTGAATGCTGGTTTCTCCTACACTCAACGTTGGACAACATGCCAACCACAAGGATTCTTGCCATGTGTCAGGAAGAGTTCTGATTTCTGCATCACAGTCACCCGTGGGCAGTGATTGGAGATAAGGTCTAGGTTCTGAAGCCTGAAAACTGAGGTAGGGAAGAGATGATGACCTAAGGCCATGGCGGGTCTGATGTGCTCAGCGTGCGGTCAGCTGTCTGGGTGTTGGTCAGCAGGTCCGGGCTCAGGTTGTGTCAGACAGTGCATTAGTGCCCAGGTTAGGCTATATAATTTGGGTACATTCGAGTGCCGTGTAGGTTTAACCTCATTTAAGCTGCCTGGGCTGCTCATTAGGCAATATATTTTTTCTAGAGGGCAAGCAGAGTGCTTCATTGTCGGTCCGGAATTGCCAAACTTGAGGGCTTCGGGGCCAGGAGAGTGAGGACGGAAGTCTGAGAACACAAGCTAGACTTCGGATTCAGGGTGAGGGCACGGCCGGTACCCCCTGCAGATCTGAACCAATATCTCATGCATCTGAAGTCAGGGCGAGGATCCGACGTTGTCTCAGGTTGGAGTTTCTGTGCATAACGGCCCCTTCATGAAGGGAGCGGAATCTCGAGGCCATGGAGGTTTTCCACGTTGGGAGATGTGGGATGCCCCCTTCAAGGATTCCTTCTGCGGGACAATTGAGACCTGTTGGACAGCTCCAGGACAATCCATATGGAATGACTCCAGAGCACCGTTCCAGGATGGATGCCTGGGAATTCCGCCTCGCCTTCCAATATTCGCCGCGCAACAAGACAGTTTAGATCTAATGGATCTGCGGGAGCAACCGGGGTGGCTGAGTTGAAATGCACTTTCCAGAGGATGGGTCCTAACGTGTGTTTGTGTCCATGAGGGCCTTGGAATGGGGAGGTGGCACCGGGACCCTGAAGTATTCTCCTAAGCTTTGGCATAGCTCCCATGCACAAGTTTCCTTGTGGAGACGAAATTTGTTCTGATGGGTGCCTCAGGAAATCCCCTCTGCTGGTATTGGAATCCAGGCTTTTGAGGAGACATGCCTGTAAACCAAAGCAATTTATCCGATAATGGCCTCGGGTCCTGTCTGGTTCAATCTTCTTTTTATGAGTGGAGGTAGATGAGTGGAGGTAGATGCTCAGCCGGTATCAATCGCCCTTTTTTGTCCCGGGCGACCTACACTATTGGGATGGCCCCAGGGACTTTGGAGGGTTCTCCTAATTTGTACAATTTTTGACAATGGAATGGGCAGAATTCCCATGGATTGGGTGGGGGCAGTCCTAATGAGTGGCTCCAAGGCCCCAGCCTGGAGGGAGTGTGGCCCAGGACTTTGAGGACAGAAGACAGAAAACACAAAATCAGCTTAAGTTTGGGGACGTAGGTATGGCACGCCCGATCCACAAACCCTGAGAAGAACTCTTCCGGATATGAAGAATGAGGAAGTCTGAGGCGCTTGCTCAGGCTTTTGTCTCTGGATTTTGTTTCAGCGATGGCCGTGGAATGTTGGGGAGGTCTCATGGGCCATGGACGAATCTTCCTCTCTGTGGATTTGGCCCGATCCCAATTGTTTTTCGTCCATCTGTGGGATGGGAGGACTCCTTTCAGGTTTGTTACCTCAGGTGTCCCACCAAAAGAAGAATTCCAAAGCAGAGCCCTGGGGAAGAGTGAAGGGACAACCCGAACTATGGTTAAAAATTGGGGCCTAGGGGCATGGCAAGCCCAATATGCTGTCTCTTCATATAGGCCCTGAGAGGCCTTACCTGAGGACTGGGCTCAGGCTGAGGGTCACAATGTGTGTTTGTGACCAATGTGGCCCTCAAGCATGGGCTGGGCCTCATGGGCCACGCTTGTTTCAACTACACTGAACGTTGGACAACATGCCAACCACAAGGTTTCTTGCCATAAGGAAAGAGTTCTGATTTCTGCATCATTCTCAACCCTGGGCAGTGTTTGGAGATAAGGTCTAGGTTCTGGAGCCTGAAAACCGCAGTTGGGAAGAGATGACGCCCTAAGGCCATGGCGGGTCCGATGTGCTCAGTGTGCGGCCAGCTGTCTGGGTGGGACCAGGAGGTCCAGGCTCAGGCTGGGTCAGAAGGTGAAATAGTGCCCAGGTCAGCCTATATGTTTGGGGTACAGCCGAATGGCGTGCAGGTTGATCCTCATTTGCGGTTTCGGGGTAGCCCTGAGGGCAATGTTTTACTTCTGTAGGGCAGGGAGAGTGCGGCATTGTAGTTCTGGATTGCCAAACTGGAGGGCTTGTGGGCCACTAGTCTGAAGACGGAGTCTGAGAACCCAAGCTAGGCCTAGGTTTCTGGGTGAGGATATGGCAGGCACAATCTACAGACCTCAATCGAGATCTCGTGCATCTGAAGTCAGGGCAAGGATCAGACGATCGCTCAGGTTGGACTTTCTGCCCTGATGGCCCTTTCTTGAAGGGGGTTGGATCACGAGGACATGGGGGTTTTCCCACGATGGGAGTTGTGAGAAGCTCCAAACTGCAAAGATTCTTCTGCAGGACAATTGAGACCTGTTGGTTAGCTCCAGGCCAACGATTCCGAGCAGGGTTCTAAGGATGGATGGCTGGGTAGCCCACCTCGCATTCCAATGGTCTCCAAGCAACAAGACAGGTTAGATCTACTGGATGTGGGGGGCAACCGAAGAGGCTGAGTTGAAATGGACTCTCCTGTGGATGTGTCCTAATATGTTTTTGTGTCTATGGAGACCTTGGAATGAAGCGGTGGCCCTGGGGCCCTGAAGGGTTCTCCTAAACAGAGGCTTTGACACAGCTCCAACGTGCATGTTTCCCATGTGTAGATGAGATTTGTTCTGATGGGTGAGTCAAGAAACAGCCATATGCTGGTATTGAAATCCAGGCCTCTGAGGAGAGATGCCTGGAAACCAAAGCAATGGATCCGATTAGTGCCTAGGGGCCTGTTCGTTCCTTTTTACCTCTGGGGACATCAGTCTACGGGTCTGAGTGCAGGTAGGTGCTCAGATGGGCTCAGATTGCCCCTGTTTGTCCTGGGAAGCCACAACTATTGGGATGGCCTCAGGGACTTTGGAGGTTATCCTACTAGTAGGGTTGTGGCCATTGGAATGGGCACATACAATTCCCTTGGAGAGGGCAAGTACAGTCCTCAGGTTTGGCTCCAGGGCCCTGAGCCTGTAGGGTGTGTAGGCCAGAGCTGTTTGGACAGTTGTCTGAAAACACAAACTCGGCTTATGTTTTGGTTCATAGGTATGGCAGGACTGATCTACAGACCATGAGGAGAACACTTCGGGATAGGAAAAAAGGGCGAGTGTGAGGCTCTTGCTCAAGTTTTTGTCTCTGGATATCGTGTCACTCATGGTCGTGAAATTGCCGGGTGACTTCATGGGAAATGGACGAGTCTTACTCTCTGGGGGTTCGGTCCCGTCCAAAGAGTTTGGGGTCATTCTGGGGATGGAAGAAGTCCGTATTTTTGTTGTTGTTGTCGATTTGTTTCATTTTGTTTTTCAACCTCAGAGGTCCCACCAAATGAGGGATTCCAGAGTAGAGCCCTGGGGTGGGGCGACTGGACAACCAGAAATCTGGTTAAAAATTGGGGACTAGGGACATGTCAAGCCCATTATGACATCTAAAGGTCCAGCCACTGAGAGGACTTACTAGAGGACAGGACTCACGCTGAGGTCACAATGCGTGTTTATGCTCTCGTCGCACTCAAGAATGGGCGTGGCCTCAGGGTGAATGCTGGTTTCTCCTACACTCAACGTTGGACAACATGCCAACCACAAGGATTCTTGCCATGTGTCAGGAAGAGTTCTGATTTCTGCATCACAGTCACCCGTGGGCAGTGATTGGAGATAAGGTCTAGGTTCTGAAGCCTGAAAACTGAGGTAGGGAAGAGATGATGACCTAAGGCCATGGCGGGTCTGATGTGCTCAGCGTGCGGTCAGCTGTCTGGGTGTTGGTCAGCAGGTCCGGGCTCAGGTTGTGTCAGACAGTGCATTAGTGCCCAGGTTAGGCTATATAATTTGGGTACATTCGAGTGCCGTGTAGGTTTAACCTCATTTAAGCTGCCTGGGCTGCTCATTAGGCAATATATTTTTTCTAGAGGGCAAGCAGAGTGCTTCATTGTCGGTCCGGAATTGCCAAACTTGAGGGCTTCGGGGCCAGGAGAGTGAGGACGGAAGTCTGAGAACACAAGCTAGACTTCGGATTCAGGGTGAGGGCACGGCCGGTACCCCCTGCAGATCTGAACCAATATCTCATGCATCTGAAGTCAGGGCGAGGATCCGACGTTGTCTCAGGTTGGAGTTTCTGTGCATAACGGCCCCTTCATGAAGGGAGCGGAATCTCGAGGCCATGGAGGTTTTCCACGTTGGGAGATGTGGGATGCCCCCTTCAAGGATTCCTTCTGCGGGACAATTGAGACCTGTTGGACAGCTCCAGGACAATCCATATGGAATGACTCCAGAGCACCGTTCCAGGATGGATGCCTGGGAATTCCGCCTCGCCTTCCAATATTCGCCGCGCAACAAGACAGTTTAGATCTAATGGATCTGCGGGAGCAACCGGGGTGGCTGAGTTGAAATGCACTTTCCAGAGGATGGGTCCTAACGTGTGTTTGTGTCCATGAGGGCCTTGGAATGGGGAGGTGGCACCGGGACCCTGAAGTATTCTCCTAAGCTTTGGCATAGCTCCCATGCACAAGTTTCCTTGTGGAGACGAAATTTGTTCTGATGGGTGCCTCAGGAAATCCCCTCTGCTGGTATTGGAATCCAGGCTTTTGAGGAGACATGCCTGTAAACCAAAGCAATTTATCCGATAATGGCCTCGGGTCCTGTCTGGTTCAATCTTCTTTTTATGAGTGGAGGTAGATGAGTGGAGGTAGATGCTCAGCCGGTATCAATCGCCCTTTTTTGTCCCGGGCGACCTACACTATTGGGATGGCCCCAGGGACTTTGGAGGGTTCTCCTAATTTGTACAATTTTTGACAATGGAATGGGCAGAATTCCCATGGATTGGGTGGGGGCAGTCCTAATGAGTGGCTCCAAGGCCCCAGCCTGGAGGGAGTGTGGCCCAGGACTTTGAGGACAGAAGACAGAAAACACAAAATCAGCTTAAGTTTGGGGACGTAGGTATGGCACGCCCGATCCACAAACCCTGAGAAGAACTCTTCCGGATATGAAGAATGAGGAAGTCTGAGGCGCTTGCTCAGGCTTTTGTCTCTGGATTTTGTTTCAGCGATGGCCGTGGAATGTTGGGGAGGTCTCATGGGCCATGGACGAATCTTCCTCTCTGTGGATTTGGCCCGATCCCAATTGTTTTTCGTCCATCTGTGGGATGGGAGGACTCCTTTCAGGTTTGTTACCTCAGGTGTCCCACCAAAAGAAGAATTCCAAAGCAGAGCCCTGGGGAAGAGTGAAGGGACAACCCGAACTATGGTTAAAAATTGGGGCCTAGGGGCATGGCAAGCCCAATATGCTGTCTCTTCATATAGGCCCTGAGAGGCCTTACCTGAGGACTGGGCTCAGGCTGAGGGTCACAATGTGTGTTTGTGACCAATGTGGCCCTCAAGCATGGGCTGGGCCTCATGGGCCACGCTTGTTTCAACTACACTGAACGTTGGACAACATGCCAACCACAAGGTTTCTTGCCATAAGGAAAGAGTTCTGATTTCTGCATCATTCTCAACCCTGGGCAGTGTTTGGAGATAAGGTCTAGGTTCTGGAGCCTGAAAACCGCAGTTGGGAAGAGATGACGACCTAAGGCCATGGCGGGTCCGATGTGCTCAGTGTGCGGCCAGCTGTCTGGGTGGGACCAGGAGGTCCAGGCTCAGGCTGGGTCAGAAGGTGAAATAGTGCCCAGGTCAGCCTATATGTTTGGGGTACAGCCGAATGGCGTGCAGGTTGATCCTCATTTGCGGTTTCGGGGTAGCCCTGAGGGCAATGTTTTACTTCTGTAGGGCAGGGAGAGTGCGGCATTGTAGTTCTGGATTGCCAAACTGGAGGGCTTGTGGGCCACTAGTCTGAAGACGGAGTCTGAGAACCCAAGCTAGGCCTAGGTTTCTGGGTGAGGATATGGCAGGCACAATCTACAGACCTCAATCGAGATCTCGTGCATCTGAAGTCAGGGCAAGGATCAGACGATCGCTCAGGTTGGACTTTCTGCCCTGATGGCCCTTTCTTGAAGGGGGTTGGATCACGAGGACATGGGGGTTTTCCCACGATGGGAGTTGTGAGAAGCTCCAAACTGCAAAGATTCTTCTGCAGGACAATTGAGACCTGTTGGTTAGCTCCAGGCCAACGATTCCGAGCAGGGTTCTAAGGATGGATGGCTGGGTAGCCCACCTCGCATTCCAATGGTCTCCAAGCAACAAGACAGGTTAGATCTGCTGGATGTGGGGGGCAACCGAAGAGGCTGAGTTGAAATGGACTCTCCTGTGGATGTGTCCTAATATGTTTTTGTGTCTATGGAGACCTTGGAATGAAGCGGTGGCCCTGGGGCCCTGAAGGGTTCTCCTAAACAGAGGCTTTGACACAGCTCCAACGTGCATGTTTCCCATGTGTAGATGAGATTTGTTCTGATGGGTGAGTCAAGAAACAGCCATATGCTGGTATTGAAATCCAGGCCTCTGAGGAGAGATGCCTGGAAACCAAAGCAATGGATCCGATTAGTGCCTAGGGGCCTGTTCGTTCCTTTTTACCTCTGGGGACATCAGTCTACGGGTCTGAGTGCAGGTAGGTGCTCAGATGGGCTCAGATTGCCCCTGTTTGTCCTGGGAAGCCACAACTATTGGGATGGCCTCAGGGACTTTGGAGGTTATCCTACTAGTAGGGTTGTGGCCATTGGAATGGGCACATACAATTCCCTTGGAGAGGGCAAGTACAGTCCTCAGGTTTGGCTCCAGGGCCCTGAGCCTGTAGGGTGTGTAGGCCAGAGCTGTTTGGACAGTTGTCTGAAAACACAAACTCGGCTTATGTTTTGGTTCATAGGTATGGCAGGACTGATCTACAGACCATGAGGAGAACACTTCGGGATAGGAAAAAAGGGCGAGTGTGAGGCTCTTGCTCAAGTTTTTGTCTCTGGATATCGTGTCACTCATGGTCGTGAAATTGCCGGGTGACTTCATGGGAAATGGACGAGTCTTACTCTCTGGGGGTTCGGTCCCGTCCAAAGAGTTTGGGGTCATTCTGGGGATGGAAGAAGTCCGTATTTTTGTTGTTGTTGTCGATTTGTTTCATTTTGTTTTTCAACCTCAGAGGTCCCACCAAATGAGGGATTCCAGAGTAGAGCCCTGGGGTGGGGCGACTGGACAACCAGAAATCTGGTTAAAAATTGGGGACTAGGGACATGTCAAGCCCATTATGACATCTAAAGGTCCAGCCACTGAGAGGACTTACTAGAGGACAGGACTCACGCTGAGGTCACAATGCGTGTTTATGCTCTCGTCGCACTCAAGAATGGGCGTGGCCTCAGGGTGAATGCTGGTTTCTCCTACACTCAACGTTGGACAACATGCCAACCACAAGGATTCTTGCCATGTGTCAGGAAGAGTTCTGATTTCTGCATCACAGTCACCCGTGGGCAGTGATTGGAGATAAGGTCTAGGTTCTGAAGCCTGAAAACTGAGGTAGGGAAGAGATGATGACCTAAGGCCATGGCGGGTCTGATGTGCTCAGCGTGCGGTCAGCTGTCTGGGTGTTGGTCAGCAGGTCCGGGCTCAGGTTGTGTCAGACAGTGCATTAGTGCCCAGGTTAGGCTATATAATTTGGGTACATTCGAGTGCCGTGTAGGTTTAACCTCATTTAAGCTGCCTGGGCTGCTCATTAGGCAATATATTTTTTCTAGAGGGCAAGCAGAGTGCTTCATTGTCGGTCCGGAATTGCCAAACTTGAGGGCTTCGGGGCCAGGAGAGTGAGGACGGAAGTCTGAGAACACAAGCTAGACTTCGGATTCAGGGTGAGGGCACGGCCGGTACCCCCTGCAGATCTGAACCAATATCTCATGCATCTGAAGTCAGGGCGAGGATCCGACGTTGTCTCAGGTTGGAGTTTCTGTGCATAACGGCCCCTTCATGAAGGGAGCGGAATCTCGAGGCCATGGAGGTTTTCCACGTTGGGAGATGTGGGATGCCCCCTTCAAGGATTCCTTCTGCGGGACAATTGAGACCTGTTGGACAGCTCCAGGACAATCCATATGGAATGACTCCAGAGCACCGTTCCAGGATGGATGCCTGGGAATTCCGCCTCGCCTTCCAATATTCGCCGCGCAACAAGACAGTTTAGATCTAATGGATCTGCGGGAGCAACCGGGGTGGCTGAGTTGAAATGCACTTTCCAGAGGATGGGTCCTAACGTGTGTTTGTGTCCATGAGGGCCTTGGAATGGGGAGGTGGCACCGGGACCCTGAAGTATTCTCCTAAGCTTTGGCATAGCTCCCATGCACAAGTTTCCTTGTGGAGACGAAATTTGTTCTGATGGGTGCCTCAGGAAATCCCCTCTGCTGGTATTGGAATCCAGGCTTTTGAGGAGACATGCCTGTAAACCAAAGCAATTTATCCGATAATGGCCTCGGGTCCTGTCTGGTTCAATCTTCTTTTTATGAGTGGAGGTAGATGAGTGGAGGTAGATGCTCAGCCGGTATCAATCGCCCTTTTTTGTCCCGGGCGACCTACACTATTGGGATGGCCCCAGGGACTTTGGAGGGTTCTCCTAATTTGTACAATTTTTGACAATGGAATGGGCAGAATTCCCATGGATTGGGTGGGGGCAGTCCTAATGAGTGGCTCCAAGGCCCCAGCCTGGAGGGAGTGTGGCCCAGGACTTTGAGGACAGAAGACAGAAAACACAAAATCAGCTTAAGTTTGGGGACGTAGGTATGGCACGCCCGATCCACAAACCCTGAGAAGAACTCTTCCGGATATGAAGAATGAGGAAGTCTGAGGCGCTTGCTCAGGCTTTTGTCTCTGGATTTTGTTTCAGCGATGGCCGTGGAATGTTGGGGAGGTCTCATGGGCCATGGACGAATCTTCCTCTCTGTGGATTTGGCCCGATCCCAATTGTTTTTCGTCCATCTGTGGGATGGGAGGACTCCTTTCAGGTTTGTTACCTCAGGTGTCCCACCAAAAGAAGAATTCCAAAGCAGAGCCCTGGGGAAGAGTGAAGGGACAACCCGAACTATGGTTAAAAATTGGGGCCTAGGGGCATGGCAAGCCCAATATGCTGTCTCTTCATATAGGCCCTGAGAGGCCTTACCTGAGGACTGGGCTCAGGCTGAGGGTCACAATGTGTGTTTGTGACCAATGTGGCCCTCAAGCATGGGCTGGGCCTCATGGGCCACGCTTGTTTCAACTACACTGAACGTTGGACAACATGCCAACCACAAGGTTTCTTGCCATAAGGAAAGAGTTCTGATTTCTGCATCATTCTCAACCCTGGGCAGTGTTTGGAGATAAGGTCTAGGTTCTGGAGCCTGAAAACCGCAGTTGGGAAGAGATGACGCCCTAAGGCCATGGCGGGTCCGATGTGCTCAGTGTGCGGCCAGCTGTCTGGGTGGGACCAGGAGGTCCAGGCTCAGGCTGGGTCAGAAGGTGAAATAGTGCCCAGGTCAGCCTATATGTTTGGGGTACAGCCGAATGGCGTGCAGGTTGATCCTCATTTGCGGTTTCGGGGTAGCCCTGAGGGCAATGTTTTACTTCTGTAGGGCAGGGAGAGTGCGGCATTGTAGTTCTGGATTGCCAAACTGGAGGGCTTGTGGGCCACTAGTCTGAAGACGGAGTCTGAGAACCCAAGCTAGGCCTAGGTTTCTGGGTGAGGATATGGCAGGCACAATCTACAGACCTCAATCGAGATCTCGTGCATCTGAAGTCAGGGCAAGGATCAGACGATCGCTCAGGTTGGACTTTCTGCCCTGATGGCCCTTTCTTGAAGGGGGTTGGATCACGAGGACATGGGGGTTTTCCCACGATGGGAGTTGTGAGAAGCTCCAAACTGCAAAGATTCTTCTGCAGGACAATTGAGACCTGTTGGTTAGCTCCAGGCCAACGATTCCGAGCAGGGTTCTAAGGATGGATGGCTGGGTAGCCCACCTCGCATTCCAATGGTCTCCAAGCAACAAGACAGGTTAGATCTGCTGGATGTGGGGGGCAACCGAAGAGGCTGAGTTGAAATGGACTCTCCTGTGGATGTGTCCTAATATGTTTTTGTGTCTATGGAGACCTTGGAATGAAGCGGTGGCCCTGGGGCCCTGAAGGGTTCTCCTAAACAGAGGCTTTGACACAGCTCCAACGTGCATGTTTCCCATGTGTAGATGAGATTTGTTCTGATGGGTGAGTCAAGAAACAGCCATATGCTGGTATTGAAATCCAGGCCTCTGAGGAGAGATGCCTGGAAACCAAAGCAATGGATCCGATTAGTGCCTAGGGGCCTGTTCGTTCCTTTTTACCTCTGGGGACATCAGTCTACGGGTCTGAGTGCAGGTAGGTGCTCAGATGGGCTCAGATTGCCCCTGTTTGTCCTGGGAAGCCACAACTATTGGGATGGCCTCAGGGACTTTGGAGGTTATCCTACTAGTAGGGTTGTGGCCATTGGAATGGGCACATACAATTCCCTTGGAGAGGGCAAGTACAGTCCTCAGGTTTGGCTCCAGGGCCCTGAGCCTGTAGGGTGTGTAGGCCAGAGCTGTTTGGACAGTTGTCTGAAAACACAAACTCGGCTTATGTTTTGGTTCATAGGTATGGCAGGACTGATCTACAGACCATGAGGAGAACACTTCGGGATAGGAAAAAAGGGCGAGTGTGAGGCTCTTGCTCAAGTTTTTGTCTCTGGATATCGTGTCACTCATGGTCGTGAAATTGCCGGGTGACTTCATGGGAAATGGACGAGTCTTACTCTCTGGGGGTTCGGTCCCGTCCAAAGAGTTTGGGGTCATTCTGGGGATGGAAGAAGTCCGTATTTTTGTTGTTGTTGTCGATTTGTTTCATTTTGTTTTTCAACCTCAGAGGTCCCACCAAATGAGGGATTCCAGAGTAGAGCCCTGGGGTGGGGCGACTGGACAACCAGAAATCTGGTTAAAAATTGGGGACTAGGGACATGTCAAGCCCATTATGACATCTAAAGGTCCAGCCACTGAGAGGACTTACTAGAGGACAGGACTCACGCTGAGGTCACAATGCGTGTTTATGCTCTCGTCGCACTCAAGAATGGGCGTGGCCTCAGGGTGAATGCTGGTTTCTCCTACACTCAACGTTGGACAACATGCCAACCACAAGGATTCTTGCCATGTGTCAGGAAGAGTTCTGATTTCTGCATCACAGTCACCCGTGGGCAGTGATTGGAGATAAGGTCTAGGTTCTGAAGCCTGAAAACTGAGGTAGGGAAGAGATGATGACCTAAGGCCATGGCGGGTCTGATGTGCTCAGCGTGCGGTCAGCTGTCTGGGTGTTGGTCAGCAGGTCCGGGCTCAGGTTGTGTCAGACAGTGCATTAGTGCCCAGGTTAGGCTATATAATTTGGGTACATTCGAGTGCCGTGTAGGTTTAACCTCATTTAAGCTGCCTGGGCTGCTCATTAGGCAATATATTTTTTCTAGAGGGCAAGCAGAGTGCTTCATTGTCGGTCCGGAATTGCCAAACTTGAGGGCTTCGGGGCCAGGAGAGTGAGGACGGAAGTCTGAGAACACAAGCTAGACTTCGGATTCAGGGTGAGGGCACGGCCGGTACCCCCTGCAGATCTGAACCAATATCTCATGCATCTGAAGTCAGGGCGAGGATCCGACGTTGTCTCAGGTTGGAGTTTCTGTGCATAACGGCCCCTTCATGAAGGGAGCGGAATCTCGAGGCCATGGAGGTTTTCCACGTTGGGAGATGTGGGATGCCCCCTTCAAGGATTCCTTCTGCGGGACAATTGAGACCTGTTGGACAGCTCCAGGACAATCCATATGGAATGACTCCAGAGCACCGTTCCAGGATGGATGCCTGGGAATTCCGCCTCGCCTTCCAATATTCGCCGCGCAACAAGACAGTTTAGATCTAATGGATCTGCGGGAGCAACCGGGGTGGCTGAGTTGAAATGCACTTTCCAGAGGATGGGTCCTAACGTGTGTTTGTGTCCATGAGGGCCTTGGAATGGGGAGGTGGCACCGGGACCCTGAAGTATTCTCCTAAGCTTTGGCATAGCTCCCATGCACAAGTTTCCTTGTGGAGACGAAATTTGTTCTGATGGGTGCCTCAGGAAATCCCCTCTGCTGGTATTGGAATCCAGGCTTTTGAGGAGACATGCCTGTAAACCAAAGCAATTTATCCGATAATGGCCTCGGGTCCTGTCTGGTTCAATCTTCTTTTTATGAGTGGAGGTAGATGAGTGGAGGTAGATGCTCAGCCGGTATCAATCGCCCTTTTTTGTCCCGGGCGACCTACACTATTGGGATGGCCCCAGGGACTTTGGAGGGTTCTCCTAATTTGTACAATTTTTGACAATGGAATGGGCAGAATTCCCATGGATTGGGTGGGGGCAGTCCTAATGAGTGGCTCCAAGGCCCCAGCCTGGAGGGAGTGTGGCCCAGGACTTTGAGGACAGAAGACAGAAAACACAAAATCAGCTTAAGTTTGGGGACGTAGGTATGGCACGCCCGATCCACAAACCCTGAGAAGAACTCTTCCGGATATGAAGAATGAGGAAGTCTGAGGCGCTTGCTCAGGCTTTTGTCTCTGGATTTTGTTTCAGCGATGGCCGTGGAATGTTGGGGAGGTCTCATGGGCCATGGACGAATCTTCCTCTCTGTGGATTTGGCCCAATCCCAATTGTTTTTCGTCCATCTGTGGGATGGGAGGACTCCTTTCAGGTTTGTTACCTCAGGTGTCCCACCAAAAGAAGAATTCCAAAGCAGAGCCCTGGGGAAGAGTGAAGGGACAACCCGAACTATGGTTAAAAATTGGGGCCTAGGGGCATGGCAAGCCCAATATGCTGTCTCTTCATATAGGCCCTGAGAGGCCTTACCTGAGGACTGGGCTCAGGCTGAGGGTCACAATGTGTGTTTGTGACCAATGTGGCCCTCAAGCATGGGCTGGGCCTCATGGGCCACGCTTGTTTCAACTACACTGAACGTTGGACAACATGCCAACCACAAGGTTTCTTGCCATAAGGAAAGAGTTCTGATTTCTGCATCATTCTCAACCCTGGGCAGTGTTTGGAGATAAGGTCTAGGTTCTGGAGCCTGAAAACCGCAGTTGGGAAGAGATGACGACCTAAGGCCATGGCGGGTCCGATGTGCTCAGTGTGCGGCCAGCTGTCTGGGTGGGACCAGGAGGTCCAGGCTCAGGCTGGGTCAGAAGGTGAAATAGTGCCCAGGTCAGCCTATATGTTTGGGGTACAGCCGAATGGCGTGCAGGTTGATCCTCATTTGCGGTTTCGGGGTAGCCCTGAGGGCAATGTTTTACTTCTGTAGGGCAGGGAGAGTGCGGCATTGTAGTTCTGGATTGCCAAACTGGAGGGCTTGTGGGCCACTAGTCTGAAGACGGAGTCTGAGAACCCAAGCTAGGCCTAGGTTTCTGGGTGAGGATATGGCAGGCACAATCTACAGACCTCAATCGAGATCTCGTGCATCTGAAGTCAGGGCAAGGATCAGACGATCGCTCAGGTTGGACTTTCTGCCCTGATGGCCCTTTCTTGAAGGGAGTTGGATCACGAGGACATGGGGGTATTCCCACGATGGGAGTTGTGAGAAGCTCCAAACTGCAAAGATTCTTCTGCAGGACAATTGAGACCTGTTGGTTAGCTCCAGGCCAACGATTCCGAGCAGGGTTCTAAGGATGGATGGCTGGGTAGCCCACCTCGCATTCCAATGGTCTCCAAGCAACAAGACAGGTTAGATCTGCTGGATGTGGGGGGCAACCGAAGAGGCTGAGTTGAAATGGACTCTCCTGTGGATGTGTCCTAATATGTTTTTGTGTCTATGGAGACCTTGGAATGAAGCGGTGGCCCTGGGGCCCTGAAGGGTTCTCCTAAACAGAGGCTTTGACACAGCTCCAACGTGCATGTTTCCCATGTGTAGATGAGATTTGTTCTGATGGGTGAGTCAAGAAACAGCCATATGCTGGTATTGAAATCCAGGCCTCTGAGGAGAGATGCCTGGAAACCAAAGCAATGGATCCGATTAGTGCCTAGGGGCCTGTTCGTTCCTTTTTACCTCTGGGGACATCAGTCTACGGGTCTGAGTGCAGGTAGGTGCTCAGATGGGCTCAGATTGCCCCTGTTTGTCCTGGGAAGCCACAACTATTGGGATGGCCTCAGGGACTTTGGAGGTTATCCTACTAGTAGGGTTGTGGCCATTGGAATGGGCACATACAATTCCCTTGGAGAGGGCAAGTACAGTCCTCAGGTTTGGCTCCAGGGCCCTGAGCCTGTAGGGTGTGTAGGCCAGAGCTGTTTGGACAGTTGTCTGAAAACACAAACTCGGCTTATGTTTTGGTTCATAGGTATGGCAGGACTGATCTACAGACCATGAGGAGAACACTTCGGGATAGGAAAAAAGGGCGAGTGTGAGGCTCTTGCTCAAGTTTTTGTCTCTGGATATCGTGTCACTCATGGTCGTGAAATTGCCGGGTGACTTCATGGGAAATAGACGAGTCTTACTCTCTGGGGATTCGGTCCCGTCCAAGGAGTTTGGGGTCATTCTGGGGATGGAAGAAGTCCGTATTTTTGTTGTTGTTGTCGATTTGTTTCATTTTGTTTTTCAACCTCAGAGGTCCCACCAAATGAGGGATTCCAGAGTAGAGCCCTGGGGTGGGGCGACTGGACAACCAGAAATCTGGTTAAAAATTGGGGACTAGGGACATGTCAAGCCCATTATGACATCTAAAGGTCCAGCCACTGAGAGGACTTACTAGAGGACAGGACTCACGCTGAGGTCACAATGCGTGTTTATGCTCTCGTCGCACTCAAGAATGGGCGTGGCCTCAGGGTGAATGCTGGTTTCTCCTACACTCAACATTGGACAACATGCCAACCACAAGGATTCTTGCCATGTGTCAGGAAGAGTTCTGATTTCTGCATCACAGTCACCCGTGGGCAGTGATTGGAGATAAGGTCTAGGTTCTGAAGCCTGACAACTGAGGTAGGGAAGAGATGATGACCTAAGGCCATGGCGGTTCTGATGTGCTCAGCGTGCGGTCAGCTGTCTGGGTGTTGGTCAGCAGGTCCAGGCTCAGGTTGTGTCAGACAGTGCATTAGTGCCCAGGTTAGACTATATAATTCGGGTACATTCGAGTGCCGTGTAGGTTTATCCTCATTTAAGCTGCCTGGGCTGCTCATTAGGCAATATATTTTTTCTAGAGGGCAGGCAGAGTGCTTCATTGTCGGTCCGGAATTGCCAAACTTGTGGGCTTCGGGGCCAGGAGAGTGAGGACGGAAGTCTGAGAACACAAGCTAGACTTCGGATTCAGGGTGAGGGCACGGCAGGTACCCCCTGCAGATCTGAAACAATATCTCATGCATCTGAAGTCAGGGCGAGGATCCGACGTTGGCTCAGGTTGGAGTTTCTGTGCATGACGGCCCCTTCATGAAGAGAGCGGAATCTCGAGGCCATGGAGGTTTTCCACGTTGGGAGATGTGGGATGCCCCCTTCAAGGATTCCTTCTGCGGGACAATTGAGACCTGTTGGACAGCTCCAGGACATCCCATATGGAATGACTCCAGAGCACCGTTCCAGGATGGTTGCCTGGGATGTCCGCCTCGCCTTCCAATTGTCTCCTAGCAACTAGACAGTTTAGATGTAATGGATCTGCGGGAGCAACCGGGGTGGCTGAGTTGAAATGCACTTTCCAGAGGATGGGTCCTAACGTGTGTTTGTGTCCATGAGGGCCTTGGAATGGGGAGGTGGCACCGGGACCCTGAAGTATTCTCCTAAGCTTTGGCATAGCTCCCATGTAAAAATTTCCTTGTGTAGACGAGATTTGTTCTGATGGGTGCCTCAGGAAATCCCCTCTGCTGGTATTGGAATGCAGGCTTTTGAGGAGACATGCCTGTAAACCAAAGCAATGGATCCGATAATGGCCTCGGGTCCTGTCTGGTTCAATCTTCTTGGTATGAGTGGAGGTAGATGAGTGGAGGTAGATGCTCATCCGGTATCAACCGCCCTTTTTTATCCCGGGCGATCTACACTATTGGGATGGCCTCAGGGACTTTGGAGGGTTCTCCTAATTTGTACGATGTTTGACAATGGAATGGGCAGAATTCCCATGGATTGGGTGGGGGCAGTCCTAATGTGTGGCTCCAGGGGCCCCAGCCTGGAGGGAGTGTGGCCCAGGACTTTGAGGACAGAAGACTGAAAACACAAAATCAGCTTAAGTTTGGGGACGTAGTTATGGCACGCCCGATCTACAAACCATGAGAAGAACTCTTCAGGACATGAAGAATGAGCGAGTCTGAGGAGCTTGCTCAGGCTTTTGTCTCTGGATTTTGTTTCAGCGATGGCCGTGGAATGTTGTGGAGGTCTCATGGGCCATGGACGAATCTTCCTCTCTGTGGATTTGGCCCGATCCCAATTGTTTTTCGTCAATCTGTGGGATGGGAGGACTCCTTTCAGGTTTGTTACCTCAGGTGTCCCACCAAAAGAGGAATTCCAAAGCAGAGCCCTGGGGAAGAGTGAAGGGACAACCCGAACTATGGTTAAAAATTGGGGCCTAGGGGCATGGCAAGCCCAATATGCTGTCTCTTCATATAGGCCCTGAAAGGCCTTACCTGAGGACTGGGCTCAGGCTGAGGGTCACAATGTGTGTTTGTGACCAATGTGGCCCGCAAGCATGGGCTGGGCCTCATGGGCCACGCTTGTTTCAACTACACTGAACGTTGGACAACATGCCAACCACAAGGTTTCTTGCCATGGGGAAAGAGTTCTGATTTCTGCATCATTTTCAACCCTGGGCAGTGGTTGGAGATAAGGTCTAGGTTCTGGATCCTGAAAACCGCAGTTGGGAAGAGATGACGACCTAAGGCCATGACGGGTCCGATGTGCTCAGTGTGCGGCCAGCTGTCTGGGTGGGACCAGGAGGTCCAGGCTCAGGCTGGGTCAGAAGGGGAAATAGTGCCCAGGTCAGCCTATATGTTTGGGGTCCAGCCGAATGGCGTGCAGGTTGATTTTCTTTTGGGGTTTCGGGGTAGCAATGAGGGCAATATTTGATTTCTGTAGGGCAGGCAGAGTGCGGCATTGTAGTTCTGGATTGCCCAACTGGAGGGCTTGTGGGCCAGTAGTCTGAGGACGCAGTCTGAGAACCCAAGCTAGGCCTAGGTTTCTGGGTGAGGATATGGCAGGCACAATCTACAGACCTCAATCGAGATATCGTGCATCTGAAGTCAGGGCAAGGATCAGACGATCGCTCAGGTTGGACTTTCTGCCCTGATGGCCCTTTCTTGAAGGGGGTTGGATCACGTGGACATGGGGGTTTTCCCACGATGGAAGTTGTGAGAAGCTCCAAACTGCAAAGATTCTTCTGCAGGACAATTGAGACCTGTTGGTTGGCTCCAGGCCAACGATTCCGAGCAGGGTTCTAAGGATGGATGGCTGGGTAGCCCACCTCGCATTCCAATGGTCTCCAAGCAACAAGACAGGTTAGATCTGCTGGATGTGGGGGGCAACCGAGGAGGCTGAGTTGAAATGGACTCTCCTGTGCATGTGTCCTAATATGTTTTTGTGTCTATGGAGACCTTGGAATGAAGCGGTGGCCCTGGGGCCCTGAAGGGTTCTCCTAAACAGAGGCTTTGACACAGCTCTAACGTGCATGTTTCCCAATTGTAGATGAGATTTGTTCTGATGGGTGAGTCAAGAAACAGCCATATGCTGGTATTGAAATCCAGGCCTCTGAGGAGAGATGCCTGGAAACCAAAGCAATGGATCCGATTAGTGCCTAAGGGGCCTGTTCGTTCCTTTTTACCTCTGGGGACATCAGTCTACGGGTCTGAGTGCAGGTAGGTGGTCAGATGGGCTCAGATTGCCCCTGTTTGTCCTGGGAAGCCACAACTATTGGGATGGCCTCAGGGACTTTGGAGGTTATCCTACTAGTAGGGTTGTGGCCATTGGAATGGGCACATACAATTCCCTTGGAGAGGGCAAGTACAGTCCTCAGGTTTGGCTCCAGGGCCCTGAGCCTGTGGGTGTGTAGGCCAGAGCTGTTTGGACAGTTGTCTGAAAACACAAACTCGGCTTATGTTTTGGGTCATAGGTATGGCAGGACTGATCTACAGACCATGAGGAGAACACTTCGGGATATGAAAAAAGGGCGAGTGTGAGGCTCTTGCTCAAGTTTTTGTCTCTGGATATCGTGTCACTCATGGTAGTGAAATTGCCGGGTGACTTCATGGGAAATGGACGAGTCTTAATCTCTGGGGGTTCGGTCCCTTCCAAAGAGTTTGGGGTCATTCTGGGGATGGAAGAAGTCCGTTTTTTTGTTGTTGTTGTCGATTTGTTTCATTTTGTTTTTCAACCTCAGATGTCCCACCAAATGAGGGATTCCAGAGTAGAGCCCTGGGGTGGGGCGACTGGACAACCAGAAATCTGGTTAAAAATTGGGGACTAGGGACATGTCAAGCCCATTATGACATCTAAAGGTCCAGCCACTGAGAGGACTTACTAGAGGACAGGACTCACGCTGAGGTCACAATGTGTGTTTATGCTCTCGTCGCACGCAAGAATGGGCGGGCCTCAGGGTGAATGCTGGTTTCTCCTACACTGAACGTTGGACAACATGCCAACCACAAGGTTTCTTGCCATGGGTCAGGAAGAGTTCTGATTTCTGCATCACAGTCACCCGTGGGCAGTGATTGGAGATAAGGTCTAGGTTCTGAAGCCTGAAAACTGAGGTAGGGAAGAGATGATGACCTAAGGCCATGGCGGGTCTGATGTGCTCAGCGTGCGGTCAGCTGTCTGGGTGTTGGTCAGCAGGTCCGGGCTCAGGTTGTGTCAGACAGTGCATTAGTGCCCAGGTTAGGCTATATAATTTGGGTACATTCGAGTGCCGTGTAGGTTTAACCTCATTTAAGCTGCCTGGGCTGCTCATTAGGCAATATATTTTTTCTAGAGGGCAAGCAGAGTGCTTCATTGTCGGTCCGGAATTGCCAAACTTGAGGGCTTCGGGGCCAGGAGAGTGAGGACGGAAGTCTGAGAACACAAGCTAGATTTCGGATTCAGGGTGAGGGCACGGCCGGTACCCTCTGCAGATCTGAACCAACATCTCATGCATCTGAAGTCAGGGCGAGGATCCGACGTTGTCTCAGGTTGGAGTTTCTGTGCATAACGGCCCCTTCATGAAGGGAGCGGAATCTCGAGGCCATGGAGGTTTTCCACGTTGGGAGATGTGGGATGCCCCCTTCAAGGATTCCTTCTGCGGGACAATTGAGACCTGTTGGACAGCTCCAGGACAATCCATATGGAATGACTCCAGAGCACCGTTCCAGGATGGATGCCTGGGAATTCCGCCTTGCCTTCCAATATTCGCCGCGCAACAAGACAGTTTAGATCTAATGGATCTGCGGGAGCAACCGGGGTGGCTGAGTTGAAATGCACTTTCCAGAGGATGGGTCCTAACGTGTGTTTGTGTCCATGAGGGCCTTGGAATGGGGAGGTGGCACCGGGACCCTGAAGTATTCTCCTAAGCTTTGGCATAGCTCCCATGCACAAGTTTCCTTGTGGAGACGAAATTTGTTCTGATGGGTGCCTCAGGAAATCCCCTCTGCTGGTATTGGAATCCAGGCTTTTGAGGAGACATGCCTGTAAACCAAAGCAATTTATCCGATAATGGCCTCGGGTCCTGTCTGGTTCAATCTTCTTGGTATGAGTGGAGGTAGATGAGTGGAGGTAGATGCTCAGCCGGTATCAATCGCCCTTTTTTGTCCCGGGCGACCTACACTATTGGGATGGCCCCAGGGACTTTGGAGGGTTCTCCTAATTTGTACAATTTTTGACAATGGAATGGGCAGAATTCCCATGGATTGGGTGGGGGCAGTCCTAATGAGTGGCTCCAAGGCCCCAGCCTGGAGGGAGTGTGGCCCAGGACTTTGAGGACAGAAGACTGAAAACACAAAATCAGCTTAAGTTTGGGGACGTAGGTATGGCACGCCCGATCCACAAACCCTGAGAAGAACTCTTCCGGATATGAAGAATGAGGAAGTCTGAGGCGCTTGCTCAGGCTTTTGTCTCTGGATTTTGTTTCAGCGATGGCCGTGGAATGTTGGGGAGGTCTCATGGGCCATGGACGAATCTTCCTCTCTGTGGATTTGGCCCGATCCCAATTGTTTTTCGTCCATCTGTGGGATGGGAGGACTCCTTTCAGGTTTGTTACCTCAGGTGTCCCACCAAAAGAAGAATTCCAAAGCAGAGCCCTGGGGAAGAGTGAAGGGACAACCCGAACTATGGTTAAAAATTGGGGCCTAGGGGCATGGCAAGCCCAATATGCTGTCTCTTCATATAGGCCCTGAGAGGCCTTACCTGAGGACTGGGCTCAGGCTGAGGGTCACAATGTGTGTTTGTGACCAATGTGGCCCTCAAGCATGGGCTGGGCCTCATGGGCCACGCTTGTTTCAACTACACTGAACGTTGGACAACATGCCAACCACAAGGTTTCTTGCCATAAGGAAAGAGTTCTGATTTCTGCATCATTCTCAACCCTGGGCAGTGTTTGGAGATAAGGTCTAGGTTCTGGAGCCTGAAAACCGCAGTTGGGAAGAGATGACGACCTAAGGCCATGGCGGGTCCGATGTGCTCAGTGTGCGGCCAGCTGTCTGGGTGGGACCAGGAGGTCCAGGCTCAGGCTGGGTCAGAAGGTGAAATAGTGCCCAGGTCAGCCTATATGTTTGGGGTACAGCCGAATGGCGTGCAGGTTGATCCTCATTTGCGGTTTCGGGGTAGCCCTGAGGGCAATGTTTTACTTCTGTAGGGCAGGGAGAGTGCGGCATTGTAGTTCTGGATTGCCAAACTGGAGGGCTTGTGGGCCACTAGTCTGAAGACGGAGTCTGAGAACCCAAGCTAGGCCTAGGTATCTGGGTGAGGATATGGCAGGCACAATCTACAGACCTCAATCGAGATCTCGTGCATCTGAAGTCAGGGCAAGGATCAGACGATCGCTCAGGTTGGACTTTCTGCCCTGATGGCCCTTTCTTGAAGGGGGTTGGATCACGAGGACATGGGGGTTTTCCCACGATGGGAGTTGTGAGAAGCTCCAAACTGCAAAGATTCTTCTGCAGGACAATTGAGACCTGTTGGTTAGCTCCAGGCCAACGATTCCGAGCAGGGTTCTAAGGATGGATGGCTGGGTAGCCCACCTCGCATTCCAATGGTCTCCAAGCAACAAGACAGGTTAGATCTGCTGGATGTGGGGGGCAACCGAAGAGGCTGAGTTGAAATGGACTCTCCTGTGGATGTGTCCTAATATGTTTTTGTGTCTATGGAGACCTTGGAATGAAGCGGTGGCCCTGGGGCCCTGAAGGGTTCTCCTAAACAGAGGCTTTGACACAGCTCCAACGTGCATGTTTCCCATGTGTAGATGAGATTTGTTCTGATGGGTGAGTCAAGAAACAGCCATATGCTGGTATTGAAATCCAGGCCTCTGAGGAGAGATGCCTGGAAACCAAAGCAATGGATCCGATTAGTGCCTAGGGGCCTGTTCGTTCCTTTTTACCTCTGGGGACATCAGTCTACGGGTCTGAGTGCAGGTAGGTGCTCAGATGGGCTCAGATTGCCCCTGTTTGTCCTGGGAAGCCACAACTATTGGGATGGCCTCAGGGACTTTGGAGGTTATCCTACTAGTAGGGTTGTGGCCATTGGAATGGGCACATACAATTCCCTTGGAGAGGGCAAGTACAGTCCTCAGGTTTGGCTCCAGGGCCCTGAGCCTGTAGGGTGTGTAGGCCAGAGCTGTTTGGACAGTTGTCTGAAAACACAAACTCGGCTTATGTTTTGGTTCATAGGTATGGCAGGACTGATCTACAGACCATGAGGAGAACACTTCGGGATAGGAAAAAAGGGCGAGTGTGAGGCTCTTGCTCAAGTTTTTGTCTCTGGATATCGTGTCACTCATGGTCGTGAAATTGCCGGTGACTTCATGGGAAATGGACGAGTCTTACTCTCTGGGGGTTCGGTCCCGTCCAAGGAGTTTGGGGTCATTCTGGGGATGGAAGAAGTCCGTATTTTTGTTGTTGTTGTCGATTTGTTTCATTTTGTTTTTCAACCTCAGAGGTCCCACCAAATGAGGGATTCCAGAGTAGAGCCCTGGGGTGGGGCGACTGGACAACCAGAAATCTGGTTAAAAATTGGGGACTAGGGACATGTCAAGCACATTATGACATCTAAAGGTCCAGCCACTGAGAGCACTTACTAGAGGACAGGACTCACGCTGAGGTCACAATGCGTGTTTATGCTCTCGTCGCACTCAAGAATGGGCGTGGCCTCAGGGTGAATGCTGGTTTCTCCTACACTCAACGTTGGACAACATGCCAAGCAAAAGGATTCTTGCCATGTGTCAGGAAGAGTTCTGATTTCTGCATCACAGTCACCCGTGGGCAGTGATTGGAGATAAGGTCTAGGTTCTGAAGCCTGAAAACTGAGGTAGGGAAGAGATGATGACATAAGGCCATGGCGGGTCTGATGTGCTCAGCGTGCGGTCAGCTGTCTGGGTGTTGGTCAGCAGGTCCAGGCTCAGGTTGTGTCAGACAGTGCATTAGTGCCCAGGTTAGACTATATAATTCGGGTACATTCGAGTGCCGTGTAGGTTTATCCTCATTTAAGCTGCCTGGGCTGCTCATTAGGCAATATATTTTTTCTAGAGGGCAGGCAGAGTGCTTCATTGTCGGTCCGGAATTGCCAAACTTGTGGGCTTCGGGGCCAGGAGAGTGAGGACGTAAGTCTGAGAACACAAGCTAGACTTCGGATTCAGGGTGAGGGCACGGCAGGTACCCCCTGCAGATCTGAAACAATATCTCATGCATCTGAAGTCAGGGCGAGGATCCGACGTTGGCTCAGGTTGGAGTTTCTGTGCATGACGGCCCCTTCATGAAGAGAGCGGAATCTCGAGGCCATGGAGGTTTTCCACGTTGGGAGATGTGGGATGCCCCCTTCAAGGATTCCTTCTGCGGGACAATTGAGACCTGTTGGACAGCTCCAGGACATCCCATATGGAATGACTCCAGAGCACCGTTCCAGGATGGAAACCTAGGAAGTCCGCCTCGCCTTCCAATTGTCTCCTAGCAACTAGACAGTTTAGATGTAATGGATCTGCGGGAGCAACCGGGGTGGCTGAGTTGAAATGCACTTTCCAGAGGATGGGTCCTAACGTGTGTTTGTGTCCATGAGGGCCTTGGAATGGGGAGGTGGCACCGGGACCCTGAAGTATTCTCCTAAGCTTTGGCATAGCTCCCATGCACAAGTTTCCTTGTGGAGACGAAATTTGTTCTGATGGGTGCCTCAGGAAATCCCCTCTGCTGGTATTGGAATCCAGGCTTTTGAGGAGACATGCCTGTAAACCAAAGCAATTTATCCGATAATGGCCTCGGGTCCTGTCTGGTTCAATCTTCTTGGTATGAGTGGAGGTAGATGAGTGGAGGTAGATGCTCAGCCGGTATCAATCGCCCTTTTTTGTCCCGGGCGACCTACACTATTGGGATGGCCCCAGGGACTTTGGAGGGTTCTCCTAATTTGTACAATTTTTGACAATGGAATGGGCAGAATTCCCATGGATTGGGTGGGGGCAGTCCTAATGAGTGGCTCGAAGGCCCCAGCCTGGAGGGAGTGTGGCCCAGGACTTTGAGGACAGAAGACAGAAAACGCAAAATCAGCTTAAGTTTGGGGACGTAGGTATGGCACGCCCGATCCACAAACTCTGAGAAGAACTCTTCCGGATATGAAGAATGAGGAAGTCTGAGGCGCTTGCTCAGGCTTTTGTCTCTGGATTTTGTTTCAGCGATGGCCGCGGAATGTTGGGGAGGTCTCATGGGCCATGGACGAATCTTCCTCTCTGTGGATTTGGCCCGATCACAATTGTTTTTCGTCCATCTGTGGGATGGGAGGACTCCTTTCAGGTTTGTTACCTCAGGTGTCCCACCAAAAGAAGAATTCCAAAGCAGAGCCCTGGGGAAGAGTGAAGGGACAACCCGAACTATGGTTAAAAATTGGGGCCTAGGGGCATGGCAAGCCCAATATGCTGTCCCTTCATATAGGCCCTGAGAGGCCTTACCTGAGGACTGGGCTCAGGCTGAGGGTCACAATGTGTGTTTGTGACCAATGTGGCCCTCAAGCATGGGCTGGGCCTCATGGGCCACGCTTGTTTCAACTACACTGAACGTTGGACAACATGCCAACCACAAGGTTTCTTGCCATAAGGAAAGAGTTCTGATTTCTGCATCATTCTCAACCCTGGGCAGTGTTTGGAGATAAGGTCTAGGTTCTGGAGCCTGAAAACCGCAGTTGGGAAGAGATGACGACCTAAGGCCATGGCGGGTCCGATGTGCTCAGTGTGCGGCCAGCTGTCTGGGTGGGACCAGGAGGTCCAGGCTCAGGCTGGGTCAGAAGGTGAAATAGTGCCCAGGTCAGCCTATATGTTTGGGGTACAGCCGAATGGCGTGCAGGTTGATCCTCATTTGCGGTTTCGGGGTAGCCCTGAGGGCAATGTTTTACTTCTGTAGGGCAGGGAGAGTGCGGCATTGTAGTTCTGGATTGCCAAACTGGAGGGCTTGTGGGCCACTAGTCTGAAGACGGAGTCTGAGAACCCAAGCTAGGCCTAGGTTTCTGGGTGAGGATATGGCAGGCACAATCTACAGACCTCAATCGAGATCTCGTGCATCTGAAGTCAGGGCAAGGATCAGACGATCGCTCAGGTTGGACTTTCTGCCCTGATGGCCCTTTCTTGAAGGGGGTTGGATCACGAGGACATGGGGGTTTTCCCACGATGGGAGTTGTGAGAAGCTCCAAACTGCAAAGATTCTTCTGCAGGACAATTGAGACCTGTTGGTTAGCTCCAGGCCAACGATTCCGAGCAGGGTTCTAAGGATGGATGGCTGGGTAGCCCACCTCGCATTCCAATGGTCTCCAAGCAACAAGACAGGTTAGATCTGCTGGATGTGGGGGGCAACCGAAGAGGCTGAGTTGAAATGGACTCTCCTGTGGATGTGTCCTAATATGTTTTTGTGTCTATGGAGACCTTGGAATGAAGCGGTGGCCCTGGGGCCCTGAAGGGTTCTCCTAAACAGAGGCTTTGACACAGCTCCAACGTGCATGTTTCCCATGTGTAGATGAGATTTGTTCTGATGGGTGAGTCAAGAAACAGCCATATGCTGGTATTGAAATCCAGGCCTCTGAGGAGAGATGCCTGGAAACCAAAGCAATGGATCCGATTAGTGCCTAGGGGCCTGTTCGTTCCTTTTTACCTCTGGGGACATCAGTCTACGGGTCTGAGTGCAGGTAGGTGCTCAGATGGGCTCAGATTGCCCCTGTTTGTCCTGGGAAGCCACAACTATTGGGATGGCCTCAGGGACTTTGGAGGTTATCCTACTAGTAGGGTTGTGGCCATTGGAATGGGCACATACAATTCCCTTGGAGAGGGCAAGTACAGTCCTCAGGTTTGGCTCCAGGGCCCTGAGCCTGTAGGGTGTGTAGGCCAGAGCTGTTTGGACAGTTGTCTGAAAACACAAACTCGGCTTATGTTTTGGTTCATAGGTATGGCAGGACTGATCTACAGACCATGAGGAGAACACTTCGGGATAGGAAAAAAGGGCGAGTGTGAGGCTCTTGCTCAAGTTTTTGTCTCTGGATATCGTGTCACTCATGGTCGTGAAATTGCCGGTGACTTCATGGGAAATGGACGAGTCTTACTCTCTGGGGGTTCGGTCCCGTCCAAGGAGTTTGGGGTCATTCTGGGGATGGAAGAAGTCCGTATTTTTGTTGTTGTTGTCGATTTGTTTCATTTTGTTTTTCAACCTCAGAGGTCCCACCAAATGAGGGATTCCAGAGTAGAGCCCTGGGGTGGGGCGACTGGACAACCAGAAATCTGGTTAAAAATTGGGGACTAGGGACATGTCAAGCACATTATGACATCTAAAGGTCCAGCCACTGAGAGCACTTACTAGAGGACAGGACTCACGCTGAGGTCACAATGCGTGTTTATGCTCTCGTCGCACTCAAGAATGGGCGTGGCCTCAGGGTGAATGCTGGTTTCTCCTACACTCAACGTTGGACAACATGCCAAGCAAAAGGATTCTTGCCATGTGTCAGGAAGAGTTCTGATTTCTGCATCACAGTCACCCGTGGGCAGTGATTGGAGATAAGGTCTAGGTTCTGAAGCCTGAAAACTGAGGTAGGGAAGAGATGATGACATAAGGCCATGGCGGGTCTGATGTGCTCAGCGTGCGGTCAGCTGTCTGGGTGTTGGTCAGCAGGTCCAGGCTCAGGTTGTGTCAGACAGTGCATTAGTGCCCAGGTTAGACTATATAATTCGGGTACATTCGAGTGCCGTGTAGGTTTATCCTCATTTAAGCTGCCTGGGCTGCTCATTAGGCAATATATTTTTTCTAGAGGGCAGGCAGAGTGCTTCATTGTCGGTCCGGAATTGCCAAACTTGTGGGCTTCGGGGCCAGTAGAGTGAGGACGTAAGTCTGAGAACACAAGCTAGACTTCGGATTCAGGGTGAGGGCACGGCAGGTACCCCCTGCAGATCTGAAACAATATCTCATGCATCTGAAGTCAGGGCGAGGATCCGACGTTGGCTCAGGTTGGAGTTTCTGTGCATGACGGCCCCTTCATGAAGAGAGCGGAATCTCGAGGCCATGGAGGTTTTCCACGTTGGGAGATGTGGGATGCCCCCTTCAAGGATTCCTTCTGCGGGACAATTGAGACCTGTTGGACAGCTCCAGGACATCCCATATGGAATGACTCCAGAGCACCGTTCCAGGATGGAAACCTAGGAAGTCCGCCTCGCCTTCCAATTGTCTCCTAGCAACTAGACAGTTTAGATGTAATGGATCTGCGGGAGCAACCGGGGTGGCTGAGTTGAAATGCACTTTCCAGAGGATGGGTCCTAACGTGTGTTTGTGTCCATGAGGGCCTTGGAATGGGGAGGTGGCACCGGGACCCTGAAGTATTCTCCTAAGCTTTGGCATAGCTCCCATGCACAAGTTTCCTTGTGGAGACGAAATTTGTTCTGATGGGTGCCTCAGGAAATCCCCTCTGCTGGTATTGGAATCCAGGCTTTTGAGGAGACATGCCTGTAAACCAAAGCAATTTATCCGATAATGGCCTCGGGTCCTGTCTGGTTCAATCTTCTTGGTATGAGTGGAGGTAGATGAGTGGAGGTAGATGCTCAGCCGGTATCAATCGCCCTTTTTTGTCCCGGGCGACCTACACTATTGGGATGGCCCCAGGGACTTTGGAGGGTTCTCCTAATTTGTACAATTTTTGACAATGGAATGGGCAGAATTCCCATGGATTGGGTGGGGGCAGTCCTAATGAGTGGCTCCAAGGCCCCAGCCTGGAGGGAGTGTGGCCCAGGACTTTGAGGACAGAAGACAGAAAACACAAAATCAGCTTAAGTTTGGGGACGTAGGTATGGCACGCCCGATCCACAAACCCTGAGAAGAACTCTTCCGGATATGAAGAATGAGGAAGTCTGAGGCGCTTGCTCAGGCTTTTGTCTCTGGATTTTGTTTCAGCGATGGCCGTGGAATGTTGGGGAGGTCTCATGGGCCATGGACGAATCTTCCTCTCTGTGGATTTGGCCCGATCCCAATTGTTTTTCGTCCATCTGTGGGATGGGAGGACTCCTTTCAGGTTTGTTACCTCAGGTGTCCCACCAAAAGAAGAATTCCAAAGCAGAGCCCTGGGGAAGAGTGAAGGGACAACCCGAACTATGGTTAAAAATTGGGGCCTAGGGGCATGGCAAGCCCAATATGCTGTCTCTTCATATAGGCCCTGAGAGGCCTTACCTGAGGACTGGGCTCAGGCTGAGGGTCACAATGTGTGTTTGTGACCAATGTGGCCCTCAAGCATGGGCTGGGCCTCATGGGCCACGCTTGTTTCAACTACACTGAACGTTGGACAACATGCCAACCACAAGGTTTCTTGCCATAAGGAAAGAGTTCTGATTTCTGCATCATTCTCAACCCTGGGCAGTGTTTGGAGATAAGGTCTAGGTTCTGGAGCCTGAAAACCGCAGTTGGGAAGAGATGACGACCTAAGGCCATGGCGGGTCCGATGTGCTCAGTGTGCGGCCAGCTGTCTGGGTGGGACCAGGAGGTCCAGGCTCAGGCTGGGTCAGAAGGTGAAATAGTGCCCAGGTCAGCCTATATGTTTGGGGTACAGCCGAATGGCGTGCAGGTTGATCCTCATTTGCGGTTTCGGGGTAGCCCTGAGGGCAATGTTTTACTTCTGTAGGGCAGGGAGAGTGCGGCATTGTAGTTCTGGATTGCCAAACTGGAGGGCTTGTGGGCCACTAGTCTGAAGACGGAGTCTGAGAACCCAAGCTAGGCCTAGGTATCTGGGTGAGGATATGGCAGGCACAATCTACAGACCTCAATCGAGATCTCGTGCATCTGAAGTCAGGGCAAGGATCAGACGATCGCTCAGGTTGGACTTTCTGCCCTGATGGCCCTTTCTTGAAGGGGGTTGGATCACGAGGACATGGGGGTTTTCCCACGATGGGAGTTGTGAGAAGCTCCAAACTGCAAAGATTCTTCTGCAGGACAATTGAGACCTGTTGGTTAGCTCCAGGCCAACGATTCCGAGCAGGGTTCTAAGGATGGATGGCTGGGTAGCCCACCTCGCATTCCAATGGTCTCCAAGCAACAAGACAGGTTAGATCTGCTGGATGTGGGGGGCAACCGAAGAGGCTGAGTTGAAATGGACTCTCCTGTGGATGTGTCCTAATATGTTTTTGTGTCTATGGAGACCTTGGAATGAAGCGGTGGCCCTGGGGCCCTGAAGGGTTCTCCTAAACAGAGGCTTTGACACAGCTCCAACGTGCATGTTTCCCATGTGTAGATGAGATTTGTTCTGATGGGTGAGTCAAGAAACAGCCATATGCTGGTATTGAAATCCAGGCCTCTGAGGAGAGATGCCTGGAAACCAAAGCAATGGATCCGATTAGTGCCTAGGGGCCTGTTCGTTCCTTTTTACCTCTGGGGACATCAGTCTACGGGTCTGAGTGCAGGTAGGTGCTCAGATGGGCTCAGATTGCCCCTGTTTGTCCTGGGAAGCCACAACTATTGGGATGGCCTCAGGGACTTTGGAGGTTATCCTACTAGTAGGGTTGTGGCCATTGGAATGGGCACATACAATTCCCTTGGAGAGGGCAAGTACAGTCCTCAGGTTTGGCTCCAGGGCCCTGAGCCTGTAGGGTGTGTAGGCCAGAGCTGTTTGGACAGTTGTCTGAAAACACAAACTCGGCTTATGTTTTGGTTCATAGGTATGGCAGGACTGATCTACAGACCATGAGGAGAACACTTCTGGATAGGAAAAAAGGGCGAGTGTGAGGCTCTTGCTCAAGTTTTTGTCTCTGGATATCGTGTCACTCATGGTCGTGAAATTGCCGGTGACTTCATGGGAAATGGACGAGTCTTACTCTCTGGGGGTTCGGTCCCGTCCAAGGAGTTTGGGGTCATTCTGGGGATGGAAGAAGTCCGTATTTTTGTTGTTGTTGTCGATTTGTTTCATTTTGTTTTTCAACCTCAGAGGTCCCACCAAATGAGGGATTCCAGAGTAGAGCCCTGGGGTGGGGCGACTGGACAACCAGAAATCTGGTTAAAAATTGGGGACTAGGGACATGTCAAGCACATTATGACATCTAAAGGTCCAGCCACTGAGAGCACTTACTAGAGGACAGGACTCACGCTGAGGTCACAATGCGTGTTTATGCTCTCGTCGCACTCAAGAATGGGCGTGGCCTCAGGGTGAATGCTGGTTTCTCCTACACTCAACGTTGGACAACATGCCAAGCAAAAGGATTCTTGCCATGTGTCAGGAAGAGTTCTGATTTCTGCATCACAGTCACCCGTGGGCAGTGATTGGAGATAAGGTCTAGGTTCTGAAGCCTGAAAACTGAGGTAGGGAAGAGATGATGACATAAGGCCATGGCGGGTCTGATGTGCTCAGCGTGCGGTCAGCTGTCTGGGTGTTGGTCAGCAGGTCCAGGCTCAGGTTGTGTCAGACAGTGCATTAGTGCCCAGGTTAGACTATATAATTCGGGTACATTCGAGTGCCGTGTAGGTTTATCCTCATTTAAGCTGCCTGGGCTGCTCATTAGGCAATATATTTTTTCTAGAGGGCAGGCAGAGTGCTTCATTGTCGGTCCGGAATTGCCAAACTTGTGGGCTTCGGGGCCAGGAGAGTGAGGACGTAAGTCTGAGAACACAAGCTAGACTTCGGATTCAGGGTGAGGGCACGGCAGGTACCCCCTGCAGATCTGAAACAATATCTCATGCATCTGAAGTCAGGGCGAGGATCCGACGTTGGCTCAGGTTGGAGTTTCTGTGCATGACGGCCCCTTCATGAAGAGAGCGGAATCTCGAGGCCATGGAGGTTTTCCACGTTGGGAGATGTGGGATGCCCCCTTCAAGGATTCCTTCTGCGGGACAATTGAGACCTGTTGGACAGCTCCAGGACATCCCATATGGAATGACTCCAGAGCACCGTTCCAGGATGGAAACCTAGGAAGTCCGCCTCGCCTTCCAATTGTCTCCTAGCAACTAGACAGTTTAGATGTAATGGATCTGCGGGAGCAACCGGGGTGGCTGAGTTGAAATGCACTTTCCAGAGGATGGGTCCTAACGTGTGTTTGTGTCCATGAGGGCCTTGGAATGGGGAGGTGGCACCGGGACCCTGAAGTATTCTCCTAAGCTTTGGCATAGCTCCCATGCACAAGTTTCCTTGTGGAGACGAAATTTGTTCTGATGGGTGCCTCAGGAAATCCCCTCTGCTGGTATTGGAATCCAGGCTTTTGAGGAGACATGCCTGTAAACCAAAGCAATTTATCCGATAATGGCCTCGGGTCCTGTCTGGTTCAATCTTCTTGGTATGAGTGGAGGTAGATGAGTGGAGGTAGATGCTCAGCCGGTATCAATCGCCCTTTTTTGTCCCGGGCGACCTACACTATTGGGATGGCCCCAGGGACTTTGGAGGGTTCTCCTAATTTGTACAATTTTTGACAATGGAATGGGCAGAATTCCCATGGATTGGGTGGGGGCAGTCCTAATGAGTGGCTCGAAGGCCCCAGCCTGGAGGGAGTGTGGCCCAGGACTTTGAGGACAGAAGACAGAAAACGCAAAATCAGCTTAAGTTTGGGGACGTAGGTATGGCACGCCCGATCCACAAACTCTGAGAAGAACTCTTCCGGATATGAAGAATGAGGAAGTCTGAGGCGCTTGCTCAGGCTTTTGTCTCTGGATTTTGTTTCAGCGATGGCCGCGGAATGTTGGGGAGGTCTCATGGGCCATGGACGAATCTTCCTCTCTGTGGATTTGGCCCGATCACAATTGTTTTTCGTCCATCTGTGGGATGGGAGGACTCCTTTCAGGTTTGTTACCTCAGGTGTCCCACCAAAAGAAGAATTCCAAAGCAGAGCCCTGGGGAAGAGTGAAGGGACAACCCGAACTATGGTTAAAAATTGGGGCCTAGGGGCATGGCAAGCCCAATATGCTGTCCCTTCATATAGGCCCTGAGAGGCCTTACCTGAGGACTGGGCTCAGGCTGAGGGTCACAATGTGTGTTTGTGACCAATGTGGCCCTCAAGCATGGGCTGGGCCTCATGGGCCACGCTTGTTTCAACTACACTGAACGTTGGACAACATGCCAACCACAAGGTTTCTTGCCATAAGGAAAGAGTTCTGATTTCTGCATCATTCTCAACCCTGGGCAGTGTTTGGAGATAAGGTCTAGGTTCTGGAGCCTGAAAACCGCAGTTGGGAAGAGATGACGACCTAAGGCCATGGCGGGTCCGATGTGCTCAGTGTGCGGCCAGCTGTCTGGGTGGGACCAGGAGGTCCAGGCTCAGGCTGGGTCAGAAGGTGAAATAGTGCCCAGGTCAGCCTATATGTTTGGGGTACAGCCGAATGGCGTGCAGGTTGATCCTCATTTGCGGTTTCGGGGTAGCCCTGAGGGCAATGTTTTACTTCTGTAGGGCAGGGAGAGTGCGGCATTGTAGTTCTGGATTGCCAAACTGGAGGGCTTGTGGGCCACTAGTCTGAAGACGGAGTCTGAGAACCCAAGCTAGGCCTAGGTTTCTGGGTGAGGATATGGCAGGCACAATCTACAGACCTCAATCGAGATCTCGTGCATCTGAAGTCAGGGCAAGGATCAGACGATCGCTCAGGTTGGACTTTCTGCCCTGATGGCCCTTTCTTGAAGGGGGTTGGATCACGAGGACATGGGGGTTTTCCCACGATGGGAGTTGTGAGAAGCTCCAAACTGCAAAGATTCTTCTGCAGGACAATTGAGACCTGTTGGTTAGCTCCAGGCCAACGATTCCGAGCAGGGTTCTAAGGATGGATGGCTGGGTAGCCCACCTCGCATTCCAATGGTCTCCAAGCAACAAGACAGGTTAGATCTGCTGGATGTGGGGGGCAACCGAGGAGGCTGAGTTGAAATGGACTCTCCTGTGGATGTGTCCTAATATGTTTTTGTGTCTATGGAGACCTTGGAATGAAGCGGTGGCCCTGGGGCCCTGAAGGGTTCTCCTAAACAGAGGCTTTGACACAGCTCCAACGTGCATGTTTCCCATGTGTAGATGAGATTTGTTCTGATGGGTGAGTCAAGAAACAGCCATATGCTGGTATTGAAATCCAGGCCTCTGAGGAGAGATGCCTGGAAACCAAAGCAATGGATCCGATTAGTGCCTAGGGGCCTGTTCGTTCCTTTTTACCTCTGGGGACATCAGTCTACGGGTCTGAGTGCAGGTAGGTGCTCAGATGGGCTCAGATTGCCCCTGTTTGTCCTGGGAAGCCACAACTATTGGGATGGCCTCAGGGACTTTGGAGGTTATCCTACTAGTAGGGTTGTGGCCATTGGAATGGGCACATACAATTCCCTTGGAGAGGGCAAGTACAGTCCTCAGGTTTGGCTCCAGGGCCCTGAGCCTGTAGGGTGTGTAGGCCAGAGCTGTTTGGACAGTTGTCTGAAAACACAAACTCGGCTTATGTTTTGGTTCATAGGTATGGCAGGACTGATCTACAGACCATGAGGAGAACACTTCGGGATAGGAAAAAAGGGCGAGTGTGAGGCTCTTGCTCAAGTTTTTGTCTCTGGATATCGTGTCACTCATGGTCGTGAAATTGCCGGGTGACTTCATGGGAAATGGACGAGTCTTACTCTCTGGGGGTTCGGTCCCGTCCAAGGAGTTTGGGGTCATTCTGGGGATGGAAGAAGTCCGTATTTTTGTTGTTGTTGTCGATTTGTTTCATTTTGTTTTTCAACCTCAGAGGTCCCACCAAATGAGGGATTCCAGAGTAGAGCCCTGGGGTGGGGCGACTGGACAACCAGAAATCTGGTTAAAAATTGGGGACTAGGGACATGTCAAGCCCATTATGACATCTAAAGGTACAGCCACTGAGAGCACTTACTAGAGGACAGGACTCACGCTGAGGTCACAATGCGTGTTTATGCTCTCGTCGCACTCAAGAATGGGCGTGGCCTCAGTGTGAATGCTGGTTTCTCCTACACTCAACGTTGGACAACATGCCAAGCAAAAGGATTCTTGCCATGTGTCAGGAAGAGTTCTGATTTCTGCATCACAGTCACCCGTGGGCAGTGATTGGAGATAAGGTCTAGGTTCTGAAGCCTGAAAACTGAGGTAGGGAAGAGATGATGACATAAGGCCATGGCGGGTCAGATGTGCTCAGCGTGCGGTCAGCTGTCTGGGTGTTGGTCAGCAGGTCCAGGCTCAGGTTGTGTCAGACAGTGCATTAGTGCCCAGGTTAGACTATATAATTCGGGTACATTCTAGTGCCGTGTAGGTTTATCCTCATTTAAGTTGCCTGGGCTGCTCATTAGGCAATATATTTTTTCTAGAGGGCAGGCAGAGTGCTTCATTGTCGGTCCGGAATTGCCAAACTTGTGGGCTTCGGGGCCAGGAGAGTGAGGACGTAAGTCTGAGAACACAAGCTAGACTTCGGATTCAGGGTGAGGGCACAGCAGGTACCCCCTGCAGATCTGAACCAATATCTCATGCATCTGAAGTCAGGGCGAGGATCCGACGTTGGCTCAGGTTGGAGTTTCTGTGCATGACGGCCCCTTCATGAAGAGAGCGGAATCTCGAGGCCATGGAGGTTTTCCACGTTGGGAGATGTGGGATGCCCCCTTCAAGGATTCCTTCTGCGGGACAATTGAGACCTGTTGGACAGCTCCAGGACATCCCATATGGAATGACTCCAGAGCACCGTTCCAGGATGGATGCCTGGGAAGTCCGCCTCGCCTTCCAATTGTCTCCTAGCAACTAGACAGTTTAGATGTAATGGATCTGCGGGAGCAACCGGGGTGGCTGAGTTGAAATGCACTTTCCAGAGGATGGGTCCTAACGTGTGTTTGTGTCCATGAGGGCCTTGGAATGGGGAGGTGGCACCGGGACCCTGAAGTATTCTCCTAAGCTTTGGCATAGCTCCCATGCACAAGTTTCCTTGTGGAGACGAAATTTGTTCTGATGGGTGCCTCAGGAAATCCCCTCTGCTGGTATTGGAATGCAGGCTTTTGAGGAGACATGCCTGTAAACCAAAGCAATGGATCCGATAATGGCCTCGGGTCCTGTCTGGTTCAATCTTCTTGGTATGAGTGGAGGTAGATGAGTGGAGGTAGATGCTCATCCGGTATCAACCGCCCTTTTTTATCCCGTGCGATCTACACTATTGGGATGGCCTCAGGGACTTTGGAGGGTTCTCCTAATTTGTACGATGTTTGACAATGGAATGGGCAGAATTCCCATGGATTGGGTGGGGGCAGTCCTAATGTGTGGCTCCAGGGGCCCCAGCCTGGAGGGAGTGTGGCCCAGGACTTTGAGGACAGAAGACTGAAAACACAAAATCAGCTTAAGTTTGGGGACGTAGTTATGGCACGCCCGATCTACAAACCATGAGAAGAACTCTTCAGGACATGAAGAATGAGCGAGTCTGAGGAGCTTGCTCAGGCTTTTGTCTCTGGATTTTGTTTCAGCGATGGCCGTGGAATGTTGTGGAGGTCTCATGGGCCATGGACGAATCTTCCTCTCTGTGGATTTGGCCCGATCCCAATTGTTTTTCGTCAATCTGTGGGATGGGAGGACTCCTTTCAGGTTTGTTACCTCAGGTGTCCCACCAAAAGAGGAATTCCAAAGCAGAGCCCTGGGGAAGAGTGAAGGGACAACCCGAACTATGGTTAAAAATTGGGGCCTAGGGGCATGGCAAGCCCAATATGCTGTCTCTTCATATAGGCGCTGAGAGGCCTTACCTGAGGACTGGGCTCAGGCTGAGGGTCACAATGTGTGTTTGTGACCAATGTGGCCCGCAAGCATGGGCTGGGCCTCATGGGCCACGCTTGTTTCAACTACACTGAACGTTGGACAACATGCCAACGACAAGGTTTCTTGCCATGGGTAAAGAGTTCTGATTTCTGCATCATTTTCAACCCTGGGCAGTGGTTGGAGATAAGGTCTAGGTTCTGGAGCCTGAAAACCGCAGTTGGGAAGAGATGACGACCTAAGGCCATGACGGGTCCGATGTGCTCAGTGTGCGGCCAGCTGTCTGGGTGGGACCAGGAGGTCCAGGCTCAGGCTGGGTCAGAAGGGGAAATAGTGCCCAGGTCAGCCTATATGTTTGGGGTCCAGCCGAATGGCGTGCAGGTTGATTTTCTTTGGGGTTTCGGGGTAGCAATGAGGGCAATGTTTGACTTCTGTAGGGCAGGCAGAGTGCGGCATTGTAGTTCTGGATTGCCCAACTGGAGGGCTTGTGGGCCAGTAGTCTGAGGACGCAGTCTGAGAACCCAAGCTAGGCCTAGGTTTCTGGGTGAGGATATGGCAGGCACAATCTACAGACCTCAATCGAGATCTCGTGCATCTGAAGTCAGGGCAAGGATCAGACGATCGCTCAGGTTGGACTTTCTGCCCTGATGGCCCTTTCTTGAAGGGGGTTGGATCACGTGGACATGGGGGTTTTCCCACGATGGAAGTTGTGAGAAGCTCCAAACTGCAAAGATTCTTCTGCAGGACAATTGAGACCTGTTGGTTGGCTCCAGGCCAACGATTCCGAGCAGGGTTCTAAGGATGGATGGCTGGGTAGCCCACCTCGCATTCCAATGGTCTCCAAGCAACAAGACAGGTTAGATCTGCTGGATGTGGGGGGCAACCGAGGAGGCTGAGTTGAAATGGACTCTCCTGTGGATGTGTCCTAATATGTTTTTGTGTCTATGGAGACCTTGGAATGAAGCGGTGGCCCTGGGGCCCTGAAGGGTTCTCCTAAACAGAGGCTTTGACACAGCTCTAACGTGCATGTTTCCCAAGTGTAGATGAGATTTGTTCTGATGGGTGAGTCAAGAAACAGCCATATGCTGGTATTGAAATCCAGGCCTCTGAGGAGAGATGCCTGGAAACCAAAGCAATGGATCCGATTAGTGCCTAAGGGGCCTGTTCGTTCCTTTTTACCTCTGGGGACATCAGTCTACGGGTCTGAGTGCAGGTAGGTGGTCAGATGGGCTCAGATTGCCCCTGTTTGTCCTGGGAAGCCACAACTATTGGGATGGCCTCAGGGACTTTGGAGGTTATCCTACTAGTAGGGTTGTGGCCATTGGAATGGGCACATACAATTCCCTTGGAGAGGGCAAGTACAGTCCTCAGGTTTGGCTCCAGGGCCCTGAGCCTGTAGGGTGTGTAGGCCAGAGCTGTTTGGACAGTTGTCTGAAAACACAAACTCGGCTTATGTTTTGGGTCATAGGTATGGCAGGACTGATCTACAGACCATGAGGAGAACACTTCGGGATATGAAAAAAGGGCGAGTGTGAGGCTCTTGCTCAAGTTTTTGTCTCTGGATATCGTGTCACTCATGGTAGTGAAATTGCCGGGTGACTTCATGGGAAATGGACGAGTCTTAATTTCTGGGGGTTCGGTCCCTTCCAAAGAGTTTGGGGTCATTCTGGGGATGGAAGAAGTCCGTTTTTTTGTTGTTGTTGTCGATTTGTTTCATTTTGTTTTTCAACCTCAGATGTCCCACCAAATGAGGGATTCCAGAGTAGAGCCCTGGGGTGGGGCGACTGGACAACCAGAAATCTGGTTAAAAATTGGGGACTAGGGACATGTCAAGCCCATTATGACATCTAATGTTCCAGCCACTGAGAGGACTTACTAGAGGACAGGACTCACGCTGAGGTCACAATGTGTGTTTATGCTCTCGTCGCACTCAAGAATGGGCGGGGCCTCAGGGTGAATGCTGGTTTCTCCTACACTGAACGTTGGACAACATGCCAACCACAAGGTTTCTTGCCATGGGTCAGGAAGAGTTCTGATTTCTGCATCACAGTCACCCGTGGGCAGTGATTGGAGATAAGGTCTAGGTTCTGAAGCCTGAAAACTGAGGTAGGGAAGAGATGATGACCTAAGGCCATGGCGGGTCTGATGTGCTCAGCGTGCGGTCAGCTGTCTGGGTGTTGGTCAGCAGGTCCGGGCTCAGGTTGTGTCAGACAGTGCATTAGTGCCCAGGTTAGGCTATATAATTTGGGTACATTCGAGTGCCGTGTAGGTTTAACCTCATTTAAGCTGCCTGGGCTGCTCATTAGGCAATATATTTTTTCTAGAGGGCAAGCAGAGTGCTTCATTGTCGGTCCGGAATTGCCAAACTTGAGGGCTTCGGGGCAAGGAGAGTGAGGACGGAAGTCTGAGAACACAAGCTAGACTTCGGATTCAGGGTGAGGGCACGGCAGGTACCCCCTGCTATCTGAACCAATATCTCATGCATCTGAAGTCAGGGCGAGGATCCGACGTTGTCTCAGGTTGGAGTTTCTGTGCATAACGGCCCCTTCATGAAGGGAGCGGAATCTCGAGGCCATGGAGGTTTTCCACGTTGGGAGATGTGGGATGCCCCCTTCAAGGATTCCTTCTGCGGGACAATTGAGACCTGTTGGACAGCTCCAGGACAATCCATATGGAATGACTCCAGAGCACCGTTCCAGGATGGATGCCTGGGAATTCCGCCTCGCCTTCCAATTGTCGCCTAGTAACAAGACAGTTTAGATCTAATGGATCTGCGGGAGCAACCGGGGTGGCTGAGTTGAAATGCACTTTCCAGAGGATGGGTCCTAACGTGTGTTTGTGTCCATGAGGGCCTTGGAATGGGGAGGTGGCACCGGGACCCTGAAGTATTCTCCTAAGCTTTGGCATAGCTCCCATGCACAAGTTTCCTTGTGGAGACGAGATTTGTTCTGAAGGGTGCCTCAGGAAATCCCCTCTGCTGGTATTGGAATCCAGGCTTGTGGAGACATGCCTGTAAACCAAAGCAATTTATCCGATAATGGCCTCGGGTCCTGTCTGGTTCAATCTTCTTGGTATGAGTGGAGGTAGATGAGTGGAGGTAGATGCTCAGCCGGTATCAATCGCCCTTTTTTGTCCCGGGCGACCTACACTATTGGGATGGCCTCAGGGACTTTGGAGGGTTCTCCTAATTTGTACAATTTTTGACAATGGAATGGGCAGAATTCCCATGGATTGGGTGGGGGCAGTCCTAATGAGTGGCTCCAAGGCCCCAGCCTGGAGGTAGTGTGGCCCAGGACTTTGAGGACAGAAGACTGAAAACACAAAATCAGCTTAAGTTTGGGGACGTAGGTATGGCACGCCCGATCCACAAACCCTGAGAAGAACTCTTCAGGATATGAAGAATGAGCGAGTCTGAGGAGCTTGCTCAGGCTTTTGTCTCTGGGTTTTGTTTCAGCGATGGCCGTGGAATGTTGGGGAGGTCTCATGGGCCATGGACGAATCTTCCTCTCTGTGGATTTGGCCCGATCCCAATTGTTTTTCGTCCATCTGTGGGATGGGAGGACTCCTTTCAGGTTTGTTACCTCAGGTGTCCCACCAAAAGAAGAATTCCAAAGCAGAGCCCTGGGGAAGAGTGAAGGGACAACCCAAACTATGGTTAAAAATTGGGGCCTAGGGGCATGGCAAGCCCAATATGCTGTCTCTTCATATAGGCCCTGAGAGGCTTTACCTGAGGACTGGGCTCAGGCTGAGGGTCACAATGTGTGTTTGTGACCAATGTGGCCCTCAAGCATGGGCTGGGCCTCATGGGCCACGCTTGTTTCAACTACACTGAACGTTGGACAACATGCCAACCACAAGGTTTCTTGCCAAAGGAAAGAGTTCTGATTTCTGCATCATTCTCAACCCTGGGCAGTGGTTGGAGATAAGGTCTAGGTTCTGGAGCCTGAAAACCGCAGTTGGGAAGAGATGACGACCTAAGGCCATGGCGGGTCCGATGTGCTCAGTGTGCGGCCAGCTGTCTGGGTGGGACCAGGAGGTCCAGGCTCAGGCTGGGTCAGAAGGGGAAATAGTGCCCAGGTCAGCATATATGTTTGGGGTACAGCCGAATGGCGTGCAGGTTGATCCTCATTTGCGGTTTCGGGGTAGCCCTGAGGGCAATGTTTTACTTCTGTAGGGCAGGGAGAGTGCGGCATTGTAGTTCTGGATTGCCAAACTGGAGGGCTTGTGGGCCACTAGTCTGAAGACGGAGTCTGAGAACCCAAGCTAGGCCTAGGTTTCTGGGTGAGGATATGGCAGGCACAATCTACAGACCTCAATCGAGATCTCGTGCATCTGAAGTCAGGGCAAGGATCAGACGATCGCTCAGGTTGGACTTTCTGCCCTGATGGCCCTTTCTTGAAGGGGGTTGGATCACGAGGACATGGGGGTTTTCCCACGATGGGAGTTGTGAGAAGCTCCAAACTGCAAAGATTCTTCTGCAGGACAATTGAGACCTGTTGGTTGGCTCCAGGCCAACGATTCCGAGCAGGGTTCTAAGGATGGATGGCTGGGTAGCCCACCTCGCATTCCAATGGTCTCCAAGCAACAAGACAGGTTAGATCTGCTGGATGTGGGGGGCAACCGAGGAGGCTGAGTTGAAATGGACTCTCCTGTGGATGTGTCCTAATATGTTTTTGTGTCTATGGAGACCTTGGAATGAAGCGGTGGCCCTTGGGGCCCTGAAGGGTTCTCCTAAACAGAGGCTTTGACACAGCTCCAACGTGCATGTTTCCCATGTGTAGATGAGATTTGTTCTGATGGGTGAGTCAAGAAACAGCCATATGCTGGTATTGAAATCCAGGCCTCTGAGGAGAGATACCTGGAAACCAAAGCAATGGATCCGATTAGTGCCTAGGGGCCTGTTCGTTCCTTTTTACCTCTGGGGACATCAGTCTACGGGTCTGAGTGCAGGTAGGTGCTCAGATGGGCTCATATTGCCCCTGTTTGTCCTGGGAAGCCACAACTATTGGGATGGCCTCAGGGACTTTGGAGGTTATCCTACTAGTAGGGTTGTGGCCAATGGAATGGGCACATACAATTCCCTTGGAGAGGGCAAGTACAGTCCTCAGGTTTGGCTCCAGGGCCCTGAGCCTGTAGGGTGTGTAGGCCAGAGCTGTTTGGACAGTTGTCTGAAAACACAAACTCGGCTTATGTTTTGGTTCATAGGTATGGCAGGACTGATCTACAGACCATGAGGAGAACACTTCGGGATAGGAAAAAAGGGCGAGTGTGAGGCTATTGCTCAAGTTTTTGTCTCTGGATATCGTGTCACTCATGGTCGTGAAATTGCCGGGTGACTTCATGGGAAATGGACGAGTCTTACTCTCTGGGGGTTCGGTCCCGTCCAAAGAGTTTGGGGTCATTCTGGGGATGGAGAAGTCCGTTTTTTTGTTGTTGTCGATTTGTTTCATTTTGTTTTTCAACCTCATATATCCCAGCAAATGAGGGATTCCAGAATAGAGCCCTGGGGTGGGGCGACTGGACAACCAGAAATCTGGTTAAAAATTGGGGACTAGGGACATGTCAAGCCCATTATGACATCTAAAGGTCCAGCCACTGAGAGGACTTACTAGAGGACAGGACTCACGCTGAGGTCACAATGCGTGTTTATGCTCTCGTCGCACTCAAGAATGGGCGTGGCCTCAGCGTGAATGCTGGTTTCTCCTACACTGAACGTTGGACAACATGCCAACCACAAGGTTTCTTGCCATGGGTCAGGAAGAGTTCTGATTTCTGCATCACAGTCACCCGTGGGCAGTGATTGGAGATAAGGTCTAGGTTCTGAAGCCTGAAAACTGAGGTAGGGAAGAGATGATGACCTAAGGCCATGGCGGGTCTGATGTGCTCAGCGTGCGGTCAGCTGTCTGGGTGTTGGTCAGCAGGTCCGGGCTCAGGTTGTGTCAGACAGTGCATTAGTGCCCAGTTTAGACTATATAATTCGGGTACATTCGAGTGCCGTGTAGGTTTATCCTCATTTAAGCTGCCTGGGCTGCTCATTAGGCAATATATTTTTTCCAGAGGGCAAGCAGAGTGCTTCATTGTCTGTCCGGAATTGCCAAACTTGAGGGCTTCGGGGCCAGGAGAGTGAGGACGGAAGTCTGAGAAAACAAGCTAGACTTCGGATTCAGGGTGAGGGCACGGCAGGTACCACCTGCAGATCTGAACCAATATCTCATGCATCTGAAGTCAGGGCGAGGATCCGACGTTGGCTCAGGTTGGAGTTTCTGTGCATGACGGCCCCTTCATGAAGAGAGAGGAATCTCGAGGCCATGGAGGTTTTCCACGTTGGGAGATGTGGGATGCCCCCTTCAAGGATTCCTTCTGCGGGACAATTGAGACCTGTTGGACAGCTCCAGGACATCCCATATGGAATGACTCCAGAGCACCGTTCCAGGATGGATTACTGGGAAGTCCGCCTCGCCTTCCAATTGTCTCCTAGCAACTAGACAGTTTAGATGTAATGGATCTGCGGGAGCAACCGGGGTGGCTGAGTTGAAATGCACTTTCCAGAGGATGGGTCCTAACGTGTGTTTGTGTCCATGAGGGCCTTGGAATGGGGAGGTGGCACCGGGACCCTGAAGAATTCTCCTAAGCTTTGGCATAGCTCCCATGCAAAAGTTTCCTTGTGGAGACGAGATTTGTTCTGGTGGGTGCCTCAGGAAATCCCCTCTGCTGGTATTGGAATGCAGGCTTTTGAGGAGACATGCCTGTAAACCAAAGCAATGGATCCGATAATGGCCTCGGGTCCTGTCTGGTTCAATCTTCTTGGTATGAGTGGAGGTAGATGAGTGGAGGTAGATGCTCATCCGGTATCAACCGCCCTTTTTTGTCCCGGGCGACCTACACTATTGGGATGGCCTCTGGGACTTTGGAGGGTTCTCCTAATTTGTACGATGTTTGACAATGGAATGGGCAGAATTCCCATGGATTGGGTGGGGGCAGTCCTAATGTGTGGCTCCAGGGGCCCCAGCCTGGAGGGAGTGTGGCCCAGGACTTTGAGGACAGAAGACTGAAAACACAAACTCAGCTTAGTTTGGGGACGTATTTATGGCACGCCCGATCTACAAACCATGAGAAGAACTCTTCAGGACATGAAGAATGAGCGAGTCTGAGGAGCTTGCTCAGGCTTTTGTCTCTGGATTTTGTTTCAGCGATGGTCGTGGAATGTTGTGGAGGTCTCATGGGCCATGGACGAATCTTCCTCTCTGTGGATTTGGCCCGATCCCAATTGTTTTTCGTCAATCTGTGGGATGGGAGGACTCCTTTCAGGTTTGTTACCTCAGGTGTCCCACCAAGAGAGGAATTCCAAAGCAGAGCCCTGGGGAAGAGTGAAGGGACAACCCGAACTATGGTTAAAAATTGGGGCCTAGGGGCATGGCAAGCCCAATATGCTGTCTCTTCATATAGGCGCTGAGAGGCCTTACCTGAGGACTGGGCTCAGGCTGAGGGTCACAATGTGTGTTTGTGACCAATGTGGCCCGCAAGCATGGGCTGGGCCTCATGGGCCACGCTTGTTTCAACTACACTGAACGTTGGACAACATGCCAACGACAAGGTTTCTTGCCATGGGTAAAGAGTTCTGATTTCTGCATCATTTTCAACCCTGGGCAGTGGTTGGAGATAAGGTCTAGGTTCTGGAGCCTGAAAACCGCAGTTGGGAAGAGATGACGACCTAAGGCCATGGCGGGTCCGATGTACTCAGTGTGCGGCCAGCTGTCTGGGTGGGACCAGGAGGTCCAGGCTCAGGCTGGGTCAGAAGGGGAAATAGTGCCAGGTCAGCCTATATGTTTGGGGTCCAGCCGAATGGCGTGCAGGTTGATTTTCTTTGGGGTTTCGGGGTAGCAATGAGGGCAATGTTTGACTTCTGTAGGGCAGGCAGAGTGCGGCATTGTAGTTCTGGATTGCCCAACTGGAGGGCTTGTGGGCCAGTAGTCTGAGGACGCAGTCTGAGAACCCAAGCTAGGCCTAGGTTTCTGGGTGAGGATATGGCAGGCACAATCTACAGACCTCAATCGAGATCTCGTGCATCTGAAGTCAGGGCAAGGATCAGACGATCGCTCAGGTTGGACTTTCTGCCCTGATGGCCCTTTCTTGAAGGGGGTTGGATCACGTGGACATGGGGGTTTTCCCACGATGGAAGTTGTGAGAAGCTCCAAACTGCAAAGATTCTTCTGCAGGACAATTGAGACCTGTTGGTTGGCTCCAGGCCAACGATTCCGAGCAGGGTTCTAAGGATGGATGGCTGGGTAGCCCACCTCGCATTCCAATGGTCTCCAAGCAACAAGACAGGTTAGATCTGCTGGATGTGGGGGGCAACCGAGGAGGCTGAGTTGAAATGGACTCTCCTGTGGATGTGTCCTAATATGTTTTTGTGTCTATGGAGACCTTGGAATGAAGCGGTGGCCCTGGGGCCCTGAAGGGTTCTCCTAAACAGAGGCTTTGACACAGCTCTAACGTGCATGTTTCCCAAGTGTAGATGAGATTTGTTCTGATGGGTGAGTCAAGAAACAGCCATATGCTGGTATTGAAATCCAGGCCTCTGAGGAGAGATGCCTGGAAACCAAAGCAATGGATCCGATTAGTGCCTAAGGGGCCTGTTCGTTCCTTTTTACCTCTGGGGACATCAGTCTACGGGTCTGAGTGCAGGTAGGTGGTCAGATGGGCTCAGATTGCCCCTGTTTGTCCTGGGAAGCCACAACTATTGGGATGGCCTCAGGGACTTTGGAGGTTATCCTACTAGTAGGGTTGTGGCCATTGGAATGGGCACATACAATTCCCTTGGAGAGGGCAAGTACAGTCCTCAGGTTTGGCTCCAGGGCCCTGAGCCTGTAGGGTGTGTAGGCCAGAGCTGTTTGGACAGTTGTCTGAAAACACAAACTCGGCTTATGTTTTGGGTCATAGGTATGGCAGGACTGATCTACAGACCATGAGGAGAACACTTCGGGATATGAAAAAAGGGCGAGTGTGAGGCTCTTGCTCAAGTTTTTGTCTCTGGATATCGTGTCACTCATGGTAGTGAAATTGCCGGGTGACTTCATGGGAAATGGACGAGTCTTAATCTCTGGGGGTTCGGTCCCTTCCAAAGAGTTTGGGGTCATTCTGGGGATGGAAGAAGTCCGTTTTTTTGTTGTTGTTGTCGATTTGTTTCATTTTGTTTTTCAACCTCAGATGTCCCACCAAATGAGGGATTCCAGAGTAGAGCCCTGGGGTGGGGCGACTGGACAACCAGAAATCTGGTTAAAAATTGGGGACTAGGGACATGTCAAGCCCATTATGACATCTAATGTTCCAGCCACTGAGAGGACTTACTAGAGGACAGGACTCACGCTGAGGTCACAATGTGTGTTTATGCTCTCGTCGCACTCAAGAATGGGCGGGGCCTCAGGGTGAATGCTGGTTTCTCCTACACTGAACGTTGGACAACATGCCAACCACAAGGTTTCTTGCCATGGGTCAGGAAGAGTTCTGATTTCTGCATCACAGTCACCCGTGGGCAGTGATTGGAGATAAGGTCTAGGTTCTGAAGCCTGAAAACTGAGGTAGGGAAGAGATGATGACCTAAGGCCATGGCGGGTCTGATGTGCTCAGCGTGCGGTCAGCTGTCTGGGTGTTGGTCAGCAGGTCCGGGCTCAGGTTGTGTCAGACAGTGCATTAGTGCCCAGGTTAGGCTATATAATTTGGGTACATTCGAGTGCCGTGTAGGTTTAACCTCATTTAAGCTGCCTGGGCTGCTCATTAGGCAATATATTTTTTCTAGAGGGCAAGCAGAGTGCTTCATTGTCGGTCCGGAATTGCCAAACTTGAGGGCTTCGGGGCAAGGAGAGTGAGGACGGAAGTCTGAGAACACAAGCTAGACTTCGGATTCAGGGTGAGGGCACGGCAGGTACCCCCTGCTATCTGAACCAATATCTCATGCATCTGAAGTCAGGGCGAGGATCCGACGTTGTCTCAGGTTGGAGTTTCTGTGCATAACGGCCCCTTCATGAAGGGAGCGGAATCTCGAGGCCATGGAGGTTTTCCACGTTGGGAGATGTGGGATGCCCCCTTCAAGGATTCCTTCTGCGGGACAATTGAGACCTGTTGGACAGCTCCAGGACAATCCATATGGAATGACTCCAGAGCACCGTTCCAGGATGGATGCCTGGGAATTCCGCCTCGCCTTCCAATTGTCGCCTAGTAACAAGACAGTTTAGATCTAATGGATCTGCGGGAGCAACCGGGGTGGCTGAGTTGAAATGCACTTTCCAGAGGATGGGTCCTAACGTGTGTTTGTGTCCATGAGGGCCTTGGAATGGGGAGGTGGCACCGGGACCCTGAAGTATTCTCCTAAGCTTTGGCATAGCTCCCATGCACAAGTTTCCTTGTGGAGACGAGATTTGTTCTGAAGGGTGCCTCAGGAAATCCCCTCTGCTGGTATTGGAATCCAGGCTTGTGGAGACATGCCTGTAAACCAAAGCAATTTATCCGATAATGGCCTCGGGTCCTGTCTGGTTCAATCTTCTTGGTATGAGTGGAGGTAGATGAGTGGAGGTAGATGCTCAGCCGGTATCAATCGCCCTTTTTTGTCCCGGGCGACCTACACTATTGGGATGGCCTCAGGGACTTTGGAGGGTTCTCCTAATTTGTACAATTTTTGACAATGGAATGGGCAGAATTCCCATGGATTGGGTGGGGGCAGTCCTAATGAGTGGCTCCAAGGCCCCAGCCTGGAGGTAGTGTGGCCCAGGACTTTGAGGACAGAAGACTGAAAACACAAAATCAGCTTAAGTTTGGGGACGTAGGTATGGCACGCCCGATCCACAAACCCTGAGAAGAACTCTTCAGGATATGAAGAATGAGCGAGTCTGAGGAGCTTGCTCAGGCTTTTGTCTCTGGGTTTTGTTTCAGCGATGGCCGTGGAATGTTGGGGAGGTCTCATGGGCCATGGACGAATCTTCCTCTCTGTGGATTTGGCCCGATCCCAATTGTTTTTCGTCCATCTGTGGGATGGGAGGACTCCTTTCAGGTTTGTTACCTCAGGTGTCCCACCAAAAGAAGAATTCCAAAGCAGAGCCCTGGGGAAGAGTGAAGGGACAACCCAAACTATGGTTAAAAATTGGGGCCTAGGGGCATGGCAAGCCCAATATGCTGTCTCTTCATATAGGCCCTGAGAGGCTTTACCTGAGGACTGGGCTCAGGCTGAGGGTCACAATGTGTGTTTGTGACCAATGTGGCCCTCAAGCATGGGCTGGGCCTCATGGGCCACGCTTGTTTCAACTACACTGAACGTTGGACAACATGCCAACCACAAGGTTTCTTGCCAAAGGAAAGAGTTCTGATTTCTGCATCATTCTCAACCCTGGGCAGTGGTTGGAGATAAGGTCTAGGTTCTGGAGCCTGAAAACCGCAGTTGGGAAGAGATGACGACCTAAGGCCATGGCGGGTCCGATGTGCTCAGTGTGCGGCCAGCTGTCTGGGTGGGACCAGGAGGTCCAGGCTCAGGCTGGGTCAGAAGGGGAAATAGTGCCCAGGTCAGCATATATGTTTGGGGTACAGCCGAATGGCGTGCAGGTTGATCCTCATTTGCGGTTTCGGGGTAGCCCTGAGGGCAATGTTTTACTTCTGTAGGGCAGGGAGAGTGCGGCATTGTAGTTCTGGATTGCCAAACTGGAGGGCTTGTGGGCCACTAGTCTGAAGACGGAGTCTGAGAACCCAAGCTAGGCCTAGGTTTCTGGGTGAGGATATGGCAGGCACAATCTACAGACCTCAATCGAGATCTCGTGCATCTGAAGTCAGGGCAAGGATCAGACGATCGCTCAGGTTGGACTTTCTGCCCTGATGGCCCTTTCTTGAAGGGGGTTGGATCACGAGGACATGGGGGTTTTCCCACGATGGGAGTTGTGAGAAGCTCCAAACTGCAAAGATTCTTCTGCAGGACAATTGAGACCTGTTGGTTGGCTCCAGGCCAACGATTCCGAGCAGGGTTCTAAGGATGGATGGCTGGGTAGCCCACCTCGCATTCCAATGGTCTCCAAGCAACAAGACAGGTTAGATCTGCTGGATGTGGGGGGCAACCGAGGAGGCTGAGTTGAAATGGACTCTCCTGTGGATGTGTCCTAATATGTTTTTGTGTCTATGGAGACCTTGGAATGAAGCGGTGGCCCTTGGGGCCCTGAAGGGTTCTCCTAAACAGAGGCTTTGACACAGCTCCAACGTGCATGTTTCCCATGTGTAGATGAGATTTGTTCTGATGGGTGAGTCAAGAAACAGCCATATGCTGGTATTGAAATCCAGGCCTCTGAGGAGAGATACCTGGAAACCAAAGCAATGGATCCGATTAGTGCCTAGGGGCCTGTTCGTTCCTTTTTACCTCTGGGGACATCAGTCTACGGGTCTGAGTGCAGGTAGGTGCTCAGATGGGCTCATATTGCCCCTGTTTGTCCTGGGAAGCCACAACTATTGGGATGGCCTCAGGGACTTTGGAGGTTATCCTACTAGTAGGGTTGTGGCCAATGGAATGGGCACATACAATTCCCTTGGAGAGGGCAAGTACAGTCCTCAGGTTTGGCTCCAGGGCCCTGAGCCTGTAGGGTGTGTAGGCCAGAGCTGTTTGGACAGTTGTCTGAAAACACAAACTCGGCTTATGTTTTGGTTCATAGGTATGGCAGGACTGATCTACAGACCATGAGGAGAACACTTCGGGATAGGAAAAAAGGGCGAGTGTGAGGCTATTGCTCAAGTTTTTGTCTCTGGATATCGTGTCACTCATGGTCGTGAAATTGCCGGGTGACTTCATGGGAAATGGACGAGTCTTACTCTCTGGGGGTTCGGTCCCGTCCAAAGAGTTTGGGGTCATTCTGGGGATGGAGAAGTCCGTTTTTTTGTTGTTGTCGATTTGTTTCATTTTGTTTTTCAACCTCATATATCCCAGCAAATGAGGGATTCCAGAATAGAGCCCTGGGGTGGGGCGACTGGACAACCAGAAATCTGGTTAAAAATTGGGGACTAGGGACATGTCAAGCCCATTATGACATCTAAAGGTCCAGCCACTGAGAGGACTTACTAGAGGACAGGACTCACGCTGAGGTCACAATGCGTGTTTATGCTCTCGTCGCACTCAAGAATGGGCGTGGCCTCAGCGTGAATGCTGGTTTCTCCTACACTGAACGTTGGACAACATGCCAACCACAAGGTTTCTTGCCATGGGTCAGGAAGAGTTCTGATTTCTGCATCACAGTCACCCGTGGGCAGTGATTGGAGATAAGGTCTAGGTTCTGAAGCCTGAAAACTGAGGTAGGGAAGAGATGATGACCTAAGGCCATGGCGGGTCTGATGTGCTCAGCGTGCGGTCAGCTGTCTGGGTGTTGGTCAGCAGGTCCGGGCTCAGGTTGTGTCAGACAGTGCATTAGTGCCCAGTTTAGACTATATAATTCGGGTACATTCGAGTGCCGTGTAGGTTTATCCTCATTTAAGCTGCCTGGGCTGCTCATTAGGCAATATATTTTTTCCAGAGGGCAAGCAGAGTGCTTCATTGTCTGTCCGGAATTGCCAAACTTGAGGGCTTCGGGGCCAGGAGAGTGAGGACGGAAGTCTGAGAAAACAAGCTAGACTTCGGATTCAGGGTGAGGGCACGGCAGGTACCACCTGCAGATCTGAACCAATATCTCATGCATCTGAAGTCAGGGCGAGGATCCGACGTTGGCTCAGGTTGGAGTTTCTGTGCATGACGGCCCCTTCATGAAGAGAGAGGAATCTCGAGGCCATGGAGGTTTTCCACGTTGGGAGATGTGGGATGCCCCCTTCAAGGATTCCTTCTGCGGGACAATTGAGACCTGTTGGACAGCTCCAGGACATCCCATATGGAATGACTCCAGAGCACCGTTCCAGGATGGATTACTGGGAAGTCCGCCTCGCCTTCCAATTGTCTCCTAGCAACTAGACAGTTTAGATGTAATGGATCTGCGGGAGCAACCGGGGTGGCTGAGTTGAAATGCACTTTCCAGAGGATGGGTCCTAACGTGTGTTTGTGTCCATGAGGGCCTTGGAATGGGGAGGTGGCACCGGGACCCTGAAGAATTCTCCTAAGCTTTGGCATAGCTCCCATGCAAAAGTTTCCTTGTGGAGACGAGATTTGTTCTGGTGGGTGCCTCAGGAAATCCCCTCTGCTGGTATTGGAATGCAGGCTTTTGAGGAGACATGCCTGTAAACCAAAGCAATGGATCCGATAATGGCCTCGGGTCCTGTCTGGTTCAATCTTCTTGGTATGAGTGGAGGTAGATGAGTGGAGGTAGATGCTCATCCGGTATCAACCGCCCTTTTTTGTCCCGGGCGACCTACACTATTGGGATGGCCTCTGGGACTTTGGAGGGTTCTCCTAATTTGTACGATGTTTGACAATGGAATGGGCAGAATTCCCATGGATTGGGTGGGGGCAGTCCTAATGTGTGGCTCCAGGGGCCCCAGCCTGGAGGGAGTGTGGCCCAGGACTTTGAGGACAGAAGACTGAAAACACAAACTCAGCTTAGTTTGGGGACGTATTTATGGCACGCCCGATCTACAAACCATGAGAAGAACTCTTCAGGACATGAAGAATGAGCGAGTCTGAGGAGCTTGCTCAGGCTTTTGTCTCTGGATTTTGTTTCAGCGATGGTCGTGGAATGTTGTGGAGGTCTCATGGGCCATGGACGAATCTTCCTCTCTGTGGATTTGGCCCGATCCCAATTGTTTTTCGTCAATCTGTGGGATGGGAGGACTCCTTTCAGGTTTGTTACCTCAGGTGTCCCACCAAGAGAGGAATTCCAAAGCAGAGCCCTGGGGAAGAGTGAAGGGACAACCCGAACTATGGTTAAAAATTGGGGCCTAGGGGCATGGCAAGCCCAATATGCTGTCTCTTCATATAGGCGCTGAGAGGCCTTACCTGAGGACTGGGCTCAGGCTGAGGGTCACAATGTGTGTTTGTGACCAATGTGGCCCGCAAGCATGGGCTGGGCCTCATGGGCCACGCTTGTTTCAACTACACTGAACGTTGGACAACATGCCAACGACAAGGTTTCTTGCCATGGGTAAAGAGTTCTGATTTCTGCATCATTTTCAACCCTGGGCAGTGGTTGGAGATAAGGTCTAGGTTCTGGAGCCTGAAAACCGCAGTTGGGAAGAGATGACGACCTAAGGCCATGGCGGGTCCGATGTACTCAGTGTGCGGCCAGCTGTCTGGGTGGGACCAGGAGGTCCAGGCTCAGGCTGGGTCAGAAGGGGAAATAGTGCCAGGTCAGCCTATATGTTTGGGGTCCAGCCGAATGGCGTGCAGGTTGATTTTCTTTGGGGTTTCGGGGTAGCAATGAGGGCAATGTTTGACTTCTGTAGGGCAGGCAGAGTGCGGCATTGTAGTTCTGGATTGCCCAACTGGAGGGCTTGTGGGCCAGTAGTCTGAGGACGCAGTCTGAGAACCCAAGCTAGGCCTAGGTTTCTGGGTGAGGATATGGCAGGCACAATCTACAGACCTCAATCGAGATCTCGTGCATCTGAAGTCAGGGCAAGGATCAGACGATCGCTCAGGTTGGACTTTCTGCCCTGATGGCCCTTTCTTGAAGGGGGTTGGATCACGTGGACATGGGGGTTTTCCCACGATGGAAGTTGTGAGAAGCTCCAAACTGCAAAGATTCTTCTGCAGGACAATTGAGACCTGTTGGTTGGCTCCAGGCCAACGATTCCGAGCAGGGTTCTAAGGATGGATGGCTGGGTCGCCAACCTCGCATTCCAATGGTCTCCAAGCAACAAGACAGGTTAGATCTGCTGGATGTGGGGGGCAACCGAGGAGGCTGAGTTGAAATGGACTCTCCTGTGGATGTGTCCTAATATGTTTTTGTGTCTATGGAGACCTTGGAATGAAGCGGTGGCCCTGGGGCCCTGAAGGGTTCTCCTAAACAGAGGCTTTGGCACAGCTCTAACGTGCATGTTTCCCAAGTGTAGATGAGATTTGTTCTGATGGGTGAGTCAAGAAACAGCCATATGCTGGTATTGAAATCCAGGCCTCTGAGGAGAGATGCCTGGAAACCAAAGCAATGGATCCGATTAGTGCCTAGGGGCCTATTCGTTCCTTTTTACCTCTGGGGACATCAGTCTACGGGACTGAGTGCAGGTAGGTGCTCAGATGGGCTCAGATTGCCCCTGTTTGTCCTGGGAAGCCACAACTATTGGGATGGCCTCAGGGACTTTGGAGGTTAACCTACTAGTAGGGTTGTGGCCATTGGAATGGGCACATACAATTCCCTTGGAGAGGGCAAGTACAGTCCTCAGGTTTGGCTCCAGGGCCCTGAGCCTGTAGGGTGTGTAGGCCAGAGCTGTTTGGACAGTTGTCTGAAAACACAAACTCGGCTTATGTTTTGGGTCATAGGTATGGCAGGACTGATCTACAGACCATGAGGAGAACACTTCGGGATATGAAAAAAGGGCGATTGTGAGGCTCTTGCTCAAGTTTTTGTCTCTGGATATCGTGTCACTCATGGTCGTGAAATTACCGGGTGACTTCATGGGAAATGGACGAGTCTTACTCTCTGGGGGTTCGGTCCCGTCCAAAGAGTTTGGGGTCCTTCTGGGGATGGAAGAAGTCCGTTTTTTTGTTGTTGTGGTCGATTTGTTTCATTTTGTATTTCAACCTCAGATGTCCCACCAAATGAGGGATTCCAGAGTAGAGCCCTGGGGTGGGGCGACTGGACAACCAGAAATCTGGTTAAAAATTGGGGACTAGGGACATGTCAAGCCCATTATGACATCTAATGGTCCAGCCACTGAGAGGACTTACTAGAGGACAGGACTCACGCTGAGGTCGCAATGCGTGTTTATGCTCTCGTCGCATGCAAGAATGGGCGGGGACTCAGGGTGAATGCTGGTTTCTCCTACACTGAACGTTGGACAACATGCCAACCACAAGGTTTCTTGCCATGGGTCAGGAAGAGTTCTGATTTCTGCATCACAGTCACCCGAGGGCAGTGATTGGAGATAAGGTCTAGGTTCTGAAGCCTGAAAACTGAGGTAGGGAAGAGATGATGACCTAAGGCCATGGCGGGTCTGATGTGCTCAGCGTGCGGTCAGCTGTCTGGGTGTTGGTCAGCAGGTCCGGGCTCAGGTTGTGTCAGACAGTGCATTAGTGTAGATGCTCACCTTGTGTCAGACGACCCTTGTTTGTCCCTGTAGACGTACACTATTGGGATGGCCTCGGGGACCTTGGAGAGTTCTCCCAATTTGTAAGATTTTGGACAATGGAATGGGCAGAATTCCCATGGATTGGGTAGGCACAGTCCGAATGTGTGGCTCCAGGGGCCCCAGCCTGGAGGGTGTGTGGCCCAGGACTTTGAGGACAGAAGTCTGAAAACACAAACTCACCTTATGTTTGGGGACGTAGGTATGGCAGGCCCAATCTACAAACCATGAGAAGAACTCTTCAGGATATGAAGAAAGAGCGAGTCTGAGGCACTTGCTCAGGCTTTTGTCTCTGGATTTTATATCAACGATGGCCGTGGAATGTGGGGAGGCATCATGGGCCATGGACGAATCTTCCTTTCTGTGGATTGGGGCGGTCCCAATTATTTTTCGTCAATCTGTGGGATGGGAGGTCTCCTTTCAGGTTTATTACCTCAGGTGTCCGAACAAAAGAAGTATTCTAAAGCAGAGCCCTGGGGAAGAGTGAAGGGAAAACCCAAACTATGGTTAAAAATTTGGGGCCTAGAGGCATGGCAGGCCCAATAAGCTGTTTCTTCATCCAGCCACTGAGCGGCCTTACTTGAGGACTGGGCTCAGGCTGAGGGTCAAATGTGTGTTTGTGACAAATGTGGCCCGCGAGCATGGGCGGGGCCTCATGGGCCAGACTGGTTTCAACTAAACTGGACCTTGCACAACATGCCAATAACAAGGTCTCTTGCCATGGGGAAGGTGTTCTGATTTCTGCATCATTTTCAATCGTGAGCAGTGATTGGACATAAGGTATAGGTTCTGAAGCCTGAATAATCGTAGTTGGGAAGAGATGACGACCTAAGGCGATGGCGCGTCTGATATGCTCAGTGTGCGGTCAGCCCCCTGGGTGATGGTCAGGAGGTTCTAGCTCAGGTTGTGTCAGACAGTGCATTAGTGCCCAGGTTAGACTATATAATTTGGGTACAGTCGAGTGCCGTGTAGGTTTATCCTCATTTGAGGTGCCTGGGCACCTCATTAGGCAAGATATTTTTTCTAGAGGGCAGGCAGAGTGCTGCATTGTGGGTCCAGAATTGCCAAACTTTTGGGCTTCTGGGCCAGGAGTGTGAGGACAGAAGTCTGAGAACACAAGCTAGACTTGAGTTTCAGGCCGAGGGCACGGCTGGTACCCCCTGCAGTCGCAACCAAAACCTTAAGCATCTGAAGTCATGGCGAGGATCAGACGTTGGCTCAGGTTGGAGTTTCTGTGCATGACTACCCCTTCATGAACGGAGCGGAATCTCAAGGCCATGGAGGTTTTCCGACATGGGAGTGGTGGGATGCCCCCTTCAATGATTCCTTCTGTGTGACAATTGAGACTTGTTGGGCAGCTCCAGGACATCCCATATGGAATGACCAGAGCACCCTTGGAGAATGGATGCCAAGGAAGCCCGCCTCACAATCCAATTGTCTACTAGCCACAATACAGTTGAGATCGGATCCCTCTGCGGGAGCAACCGGGGTGGCTGAGTTGAAATGGACTTTCCTGAGGATGGGCCCTAATGTGTGTTTGTGTCCATGAGGACCTTGAAATGGGGCGGTGGCACTGGGACCCTGAAGTATTCTCCTAAGCTTTTGACATAGCTCCCATGCACAAGTTTCCTTGTGGAGAGGAGATTTGTTCTGATGGGTCCCTCAGGAAACCCATTATGCTGGTATTGGAATCCAGACTTTTGAAGAGACATGTTTGTAAACCAAAGCAATGTATTCGATTATGGCCTAGGGTCCTGTCTTCTTCATTCTTCTTCTCTGGGGATATTCATCTATGGAATGAGTGGAGGTAGATGCTCACCTGGTGTCTTACCTCCCTCGTTTGTCCCCGGAGACCTACACTATTGGGATGGACTCGGGGCTTTGGAGAGTTCTCCTAATTTGTACGATTTTGGACAATGGAATGGGCAGAATTCCCATGGATTGGGTAGGCACAGTCCTAATGTGTGGCTTCAGGGGCCCCAGCCTGAGGGTGTGTGGCCCAGGACTTTGAGGACAGTAGTCTGAAAGCACAAACTCAGCTTAGGTTTGGGGATGTAGGTATATCAGGCCCAATCTACAAATCATGAGAAGAAATCTTCAAGATATGAAGAAAGAGCGATTCTGAGGAACTTGCTCAGGCTTTTGCATTTGGATTTTATATCAACGATGGCCGTGGAATGTGGGGAGAACTCATGGGCCATGGACGAATCTTCCTCTCTGTGGATTTGGCCCTATCCCAATTGTTTTTCGTCAATCTGAGGGATGGGAGGTCTCCTTTCAGGTTTTTTACCTCAGGTGCCTGAACAAAAGAGGAATTCCAAAGCAGAGCCCTGGGGAAGAGTGAAGGGAAAACCCAAACTATGGTTAAAAATTGGGGCCTAGGGGCAATGCAGGCACAATAAGCTGTCTCTTCATCCAGCCACTGAGAGGCCTTACTTGAGGGCTGGGCTCAGGGTGAGGGTCACAGTGTGTGTTTGTGACCAACGTGGCACGCGAGCATGGGCGGGGCCTCATGGGCCACACTGGTTTCAACTATACTGGACCTTGGACAACATGTCAATCACAAGGTCTCTTGCCATGGGGAAGGTGTTTTGATTTATTCATCATTTTCATCCCTGGGCAGTGGTTGGAGATAAGGTCTCGGTTCTGAAGCCTGAAAAATCGCAGTTGGTGAGAGATTACGATCTAAGTCCATGGCGGGTTTTATGTGCTCAGGGTGCGGGGTGCGGTCAGCTTTCTGGGTCTTGGTCAGGAGGTCCGGGCTCAGATTGTGTTCGACAGTGCATTAGTGCCCAGGTTAGACTATATAATTTGGGTAACGTCGAGTGCTGTGTAGGTTTATCCTCATTTAAGTTGCCTGGGCAGCTCATGAGGCAATAATTTTTTTTCTAGAAGGCAGGCAGAGTGCTGCATTGTGGGTCCGGAAGAGTCAAACTTGAGGGCTAAGGGGCCAAGAGTGTGAGGACGGAATCTGAGAAGACGAGCTAGACTTGGGCTTCAGGCCGAGGGCAGGGCAGGTACTCCCTGCAGATCTGAACCAATATCTCATGCATCTGAAGTCAGGGCGAGGATCAGACGTTGGCTCAGGTTGGAGTTTCTGTGCGTGATGGCCGCTTCGTGAAGGGAGCGGAATCTCGGGGCCATTGAGGTTTTCCCACGTTGGGAGTTGTGGGATGCCCCCTTCAAGGATTCCTTCTGCAGGACAATTGAGACCTGTTGGACAGCTCCAGGACATCCCATATGGAATGACTCCAGAGCACCGTTCGCGGATGGATGCCTGGGAAGCCCGCCTCGCATTCCAATTGTCTCCTAGCAACAAGACAGTTTAGATCTGATGGCTCTGCAGGAGCAACCGGGGTGGCTGAGTTGAAATGGACTTTCCTGAGGATGGGTCCTAATGTGTTTTTGTGTCCATGAGTGCCTTGGAATGGGGCAGTGGCACCGGGACCCTGAAGTACTCTCCTAAGCTTTGGACATGGCTCCCATGCACAGGTTTCCTTGTGGAGACGAGATGAGTTCTGATGGGTGCCTCAGGAAAACCCCTATGCTCGTATTGGAATCAGACTTTTGAGGACACATGCCTGTAACCCAAAGCAATGGATCCTATTATGGCCTAGGGTCCTGTCTGGTTCAATCTTCTTCTCTGGGGACATCCATCTATGGTATGAGTGGAGGTCGATTATCAGCTGGTGTCAGACAGCCCTTGTTTGTTCCGGGCGACCTACACTATTGGGATGGCCTCAGGGACTTTGGAGGTTTCTCCTAATATGTACGATTTTGGACCATGGAATGGGTAGAATTCCCATGGATTGGTAGGCACAGTCCTAATGTGTGTCTCCAGGGGCCCAGCCTAGAGGGTGTGTGGCCCAAGACTTGGAGGACAGAAGTCTGAAAACACAAACTCAGCTTAGGTTTGGGGACGTAGGTATGGCAGGCCCGATCTACAAACCATGAGAAGAACTCTTCAGGATATGAAGAAAGTGCGAGTCTGAGGCGCTTGCTCAGGCTTTTGTCTCTGGATTTTGTATCAGCGATGGCCTTGGAATGTCCGGGAGGCCTCATGGGCCATGGACGAATCTTCCTCTCTGAGGATTTGGCCCGATTCCCAATTGCTTTTCGTCAATCTGTGGGATGGGAGGACTCATTTCAGTTTTGTTACCACAGGTGTCCCACCGAAAGAGGAATTCCAAAGCAAAGCCGTGGGAGACTGAAGGGACAACCCGAACTATGGTTAAAAATTGGGGCCTAGGGGCATGGCAAGCCCATATGCTATCTCTTCATCCAGCCACTGAGTGGCCTTACTTGAGGACTGGGTTCAGCCTGAGGGTCACAATGTGCGTTTGTGACCAATGTGGCCGGCGAGCATGGGCAAGGCCTCATGGGCCACACTGGTTTCAACTACACTGAACGTTGGACAACAGGCCAACCACAAGGTTTCTTGCCATGGGGAAGGAGTTCTGATTTCTGCATCACCTTCAACCCTGGGCAGTGATTGTAGATAAGGTCTAGGTTCTGAAACCTGAAAACCGAGGTTGGGAAAAGATGACGACATAAGGCCACGGCGGCTCGATGTGCTCAGTGTGCGGCCAGCTGTCTGGGAGGGGCCAGGGGGTCCAGGCTCAGGCTGTGTCAGAAAGGGCATTAGTGCCCTGGTCAGCCTATGTATTTGGGGTACAGCCAAGTTCGGTGCAGGTTGATCCTTATTTGGGGTTACTGGGTAGCCCCAGAGGACAATGTTTTTCTTCTGGAGGGCGGGCAGGGTGCTGCATTGTATTTCTGGATTGCCAAACTGGAGGGCTTGTGGGCCAGTAGTCTGACGACCAAAGTCTGAGAACACAAGCTAGGCTTAGGTTTCTGGGTGAGGCCATGGCAGGCACAATCTACAGACCTGAATCGAGATCTCGTGCATCTGAAGTCAGGGCGAGGATCAGACGATCACTCAGGTTGGAGTTTCTGTCCCTGATGGCCCCTTCATGAATGGGGGGGGGCATCACGAGGCCATGGGGATTTTCCCACGATGGGAGTTGTGAGAAGCTTCAAACTGCAGAGAGTCTTCTGCAGGACAATTGAGACCTGTTGCTTTGGTCCAGGCCAATGATTCTGAGCAGGGTTCTAAGGATGGATGGCTGGGTAGCCCACCTCGCATTCCAATTGTCTCCTAGCAACAAGACAGTTTAGATCTCCTGGTTCTGTGGGGAGCAACCGAGGACGCTGAGTTGAAATGGACACCCCTGGGGAAGGGCGCTAATGTACTTTTGTGTCTATGGAGACCTTGGAATGAAGCGGTGGCACTGGGGACCTAAAGGGTTCTCCTAAACAGAGGCTTTGACACAGCTCCAACGTGCAAGTTTCCCATGTGTAGATGAGATGTTTTCTGATGGGTGAGTCAAGAAACAGCTATATGCTGTTTTGATATCCAGGCCTCTGAGGAGAGATGCCTGGAAACCAAAGCAATGGATCTGATTAGTGCCTAGGGGCCTGTTCTTTTCTTTTTCCCTCTGGAGACATCTGTCTATGGGTCTGAGTGCAGGTAGGTGCTCATTTGGGCTCAGATTGCCCCTGTGTTTCCTGGGAAGCCACCACTATTGAGATGGATAAGGGACTTTGGAGGTTTATCCTATTAGAAGGGTTGTGGCCATTGGAATGGGCACACACAATTCCCTTGGAGAGGGCAAGTACAGTCCTCAGGTGTGTCTCCAGGGGCCTGAGCCTGTAGGTTGTGTAAGCCAGTGCTGTTTGGACAGTTGTCTGAAAACACAAACTCGGCTTATGTTTCGGGTCATAGTTATGGCAGGACTGACCTAAAGACCATGAGGAGAACTCTTCGGGATTTAAAAAAAGGCGAGTGTGAGGCTCCTGCTCAAGTTTTTGTCTATGGATTTCGTGTCACTCATGGTCATGGAATTTCTGGGTGACTTCATGGGAAATGGACGAGTCTTACTCTCTGGTGGTTTGGACCCGTCCAAAGAGTTTGGGGTCAATCTGTGGGCTGGAAGAAGTCCGTTTTTTTTGTTGTTGTTCTTGTTGTTGTTGTTTTCTTTTTTAACCTCAGGTGTCCCACCAAATGAGGGATTCCGGAGTAGAGCCCTGGGGTGGGGCGACTGGACAATCAGAAATCTGGTTAAAAATTGGGGCATAGGGACATGTCAAGCCCATTATGACATCTAAATGTCCAGCCACTGAGAGTACTTACTAGAGGACCGGACTCATGCTGAGGGTCACAATGCATATGTATGCCCTCTTCGCAGGCAAGAATGGGCGGGGCCTCAGGGTGAATGCTGGTTTCTCCTACACTGAACGTTGGACAACGTGCCAACCACAAGGGTTCTTGCCATGGGTAAGGAGGAGTTCTGATTTCTGCATCACACTCACCCCTGGGCAGTGATTGGAGATAAGGTCTCAGTTCTGAAGCCTGAAAACGGAGGTAGGGAAGAGATGATGACCTAAGGCCATGGCGGGTTTTATGTGCTCAGTGTGCGGTCAGCTTTCTGGGTGTTGGTCAGGAGATCCGGGCTCAGATTGTGTTCGACAGTGTATTAGTGCCCAGGTTAGACTATATAATTTGGGTAATGTCGAGTGCTGTGTAGGTTTATCCTCATTTAAGGTGCCTGGGCAGCTCATGAGGCAATAATTTTTTTCTAGAGGGCAGGCAGAGTGCTGCATTGTGGGTCCGGAATTGCCAACCTTGAGGGCTTCGGGGCCAGGAGTGTGAGGACGGAAGTCTGAGAAGACAAGCTAGACTTGGGTTTCAGGTTGGGCACGGCAGGTACCCCCTGCAGATCTGAACCAATATCTCATGCATCTGAAGTCAGGGCGAGGATCAGACGTTGGCTCAGGTTGGAGTTTCTGTGCATGACGGCAGCTTCATTAAGGGAGCGGAATATCGGGGCCATTGAGGTTTTCCCACGTTGGGAGGTGTGGGATGCCCCCTTCAAGGATTCCCTCTGCGGGACAATTGAGACCTGTTGGACAGCTCCAAGACATCCCATATGGAATAACTCCAGAGCACCGTTCGCGGATGGATGCCTGGGAAGCCCGCCTCGCATTCCAATTGTCTCCTAGCAACAAGAGAGTTTGGATCTGATGGCTCTGCCGGAGCAACCGGGGTGGCTGAGTTGAAATTGACTTTCCTGAGGATGGGTCCTAATGTGTTTTTGTGTCCATGAGGGCCTTGGAATGGGGCGGTGGCACCGAGAACCTGAAGTACTCTCCTAAGCTATGGACATGGCTCCCATGCAAAGGTTTCCTTGAGGAGATGAGATGAGTTCTGATGAGTGCCACAGGAAAACCCCTATGCTCGTATTGGAATCAGGTTTTGAGGACACATGCCTGTAACCCAAAGCAATGGATCCTATTATGGCCTAGGGTCCTGTCTGGTTCAATCTTCTTCTCTGGGGACATCCATCTATGGTATGAGTGGAGGTCGATTATAAGCTGGTGTCAGACAGCCCTTGTTTGTTCCGGGCGACCTACACTATTGGGATGGCCTCAGGGAATTTGGAGGTTTCTCCTAATTTGTATGATTTTGGACCATGGAATGGACAGAATTCCCATGGATTGGTAGGCACAGTCCTAATGTGTGTCTCCAGGGGCCCCGCCTGGAGGGTGTGTGGCCCAAGACTTTGAGGACAGAAGTCTGACAACACAAACTCAGCTTAGGTTTGGGGACGTAGGTATGGCAGGCCCGATCTACAAACCATGAGAAGAACTCTTCAGGATATGAAGAAAGTGCGAGTCTGAGGCGCTTGCTCAGGCTTTTGTCTCTGGATTTTGTATCAGCGATGGCCGTGGAATGTCGAGGAGGCCTCATGGGCCTTGGACTAATCTTCCTCTCTGAGGATTTGGCTCGATTCCCAATTGCTTTTCGTCAATCTGTGGGATGGGAGGACTCATTTCAGTTTTGTTACCTCAGGTGTCCCACCAAAAGAGGAAGTCCAAAGCAAAGCCGTGGGGAAGACTGAAGGGACAACCCGAACTATGGTTAAAAATTGGGGCCTAGGGGCATGGCAAGCCCAATATGCTATCTCTTCATCCAGCCACTGAGTGGCCTTACTTGTGGACTGGGCTCAGCCTGAGGGTCACAATGTGCGTTTGTGACCAATGTGGCCGGCGAGCATGGGCCGGGCCTCATGGGCCACACTGGTTTCAACTACACTGAACGTTGGACAACATGCCAACCACAAGGTTTCTTGCCATGGGGAAGGAGTTCTGATTTCTGCATCACCTTCAACCCTGGGCAGTGATTGGAGATAAGGTCTAGGTTCTGAAACCTGAAAACCGAGGTTTGGAAAAGATGTCGACCTAAGGCCACGGCGGCTCGATGTGCTCAGTGTGCAGCCAGCTGTCTGGGAGGGGCCAGGGGGTCCAGGCTCAGGCTGTGTCAGAAAGGGCATTAGTGCCCTGGTCAGCCTATGTATTTGGGGTACAGCCAAGTTCGGTGCAGGTTGATCCTCATTTGGGTTACTGGTTAGCCCCAGAGGACAATGTTTTTCTTCTGGAGGGCGGGCAGGGTGCTGCATTGTAATTCTGGATTGCCAAACTGGAGGGATTGTGGGCCAGTAGTCTGACGACCAAAGTCTGAGAACACAAGCTAGGCTTAGGTTTCTGGGTGAGGCCATGGCAGGCATAATCTACAGACCTGAATCGAGATCTCGTGCATCTGAAGTCAGGGCGAGGATCAGATGATCGCTCAGGTTGGAGTTTCTGTCCCTGATGGCCCCTTCATGAATGGGGGGGTCATCACGAGGCCATGGGGATTTTCCCACGATGGGAGTTGTGAGAAGCTTCAAACTGCAGAGAGTCTTCTGCAGGACGATTGAGACCTGTTGCTTGGGTCCAGGCCAATGATTCTGAGCAGGGTTCTAAGGATGGATGGCTGGGTAGCCCACCTCGCATTCCAATTGTCTCCGAGCCACAAGACAGTTTAGATCTCCTGGTTCTGTGGGGAGCAACCGAGGACGCTGAGTTGAAATGGACACCCCTGGGGATGGGTCCTAATGTGCTTTTGTGTCTATGGAGACCTTGGAATGAAGCGGTGGCACTGGGGCCCTAAAGGGTTCTCCTAAACAGAGGCTTTGACACAGCTCCAACGTGCAAGTTTCCCATGTGTAGATGAGATGTTTTCTGATGGGTGAGTCAAGAAAAAGCTACATGCTGTTTTGATATCCAGGCCTCTGAGGAGAGATGCCTGGAAAACAAAGCAGTGGATCTGATTAGTGCCTAGGGGCCTGTTCTTTCCTTTTTACCTCTGGAGACATCTGTTTATGGGTCTGAGTGCAGGTAGGTGCTCAGTTGGGCTCAGATTGCCCCTGTTTTTCCGGGGAAGCCACCACTATTGAGATGGATCAGGGACTTTGGAGGTTTATCCTATTAGAAGGGTTTTGGCCATTGGAATGGGCACACACAATACCCTTGGAGAGGGCAAGTACAGTCCTCAGGTTTGGCTCCAGGGGCCTGAGCCTGTAGGTTGTGTAGGCCAGGGCTGTTTGGACAGTTGTCTGAAAACACAAACTCGGCTTATGTTTCGGGTCATAGGTATGGCAGGACTGACCTACAGACCATGAGGAGAACTCTTCGGGATTTGAAAAAAGGACGTGTGTGAGGCTCCTGCTCAAGTTTTTGTCTCTGAATATCGTGTCACTCATGGTCGTGTAATTTCTGGGTGACTTCATGGGAAATGGACGAGTCTTACTCTCTGGTGGTTTGGCCCCGTCCAAAGAGTTTGGGGTCAATCTGTGGGCTGGAAGAAGTCCGTTTTTTTCTTGTTGTTGTTGTTGTTGTTTTCTTTTTTAACCTCAGGTGTCCCACCAAATGAGGTATTCCATAGTAGAGCCCTGGGGAGGGGCGACTGGACAATCAGAAATCTGGTTAAAAATTGGGGCCTAGGGACATGTCAAGCCAATTATGACATCTAATGGTCCAGCCACTGAGAGGACTTACTAGAGGACAGGACTCATGCTGAGGGTCACAATGCATATGTATGCCCTCGTCGCACGCAAGAATGGGCGGTGCCTCAGGGTGAATGCTGGTTTCTCCTACACTGAACATTGGACAACGTGCCAACCACAAGGGTTCTTTCCATGGGTAAGGAGGAGTTCTGATTTCTGCATCACACTCACCCCTGGGCAGTGATTGGAGATAAGGTCTCGGTTCTGAAGCCTGAAAACGGAGGTAGGGAAGAGATGATGACCTAAGGCCATGGCGGGTTTCATGTGCTCAGTGTGCGATCAGCTTTCCGGGTTTTGGTCAGGAGATCCGGGCTCAGGTTGTGTTCGACAGTGCATTAGTGCCCAGGTTAGATTATATAATTTGGGTAACGTCGAGTGCTGTGTAGGTTTATCCTCATTTAAGGTGCCTGGGCAGCTCCTGAGGCAATAATTTTTTTTCTAGAGCGCAGGCAGAGTGCTGCATTGTGGGTCCGGAATTGCCAAACTTGAGGGCTTCGGGGCCAGGAGTGTGAGGACGGAAGTCAGAGAAGACAAGCTAGACTTCGGTTTCAGGTTGAGGGCACGGCAGGTACCCCCTGCAGATCTGAACCAATATCTCATGCATCTGAATTCAGGGCGAGGATCAGATGTTGGCTCAGGTTGGAGTTTCTGTGCATGACGGCCGCTTCGTGAAGGGAGTGGAATCTCGGGGCCATTGTGGTTTTCCCACGTTGGGAGTTGTGGGATGCCCCCTTCAAGGATTCCTTCTGCGGGACAATTGAGACCTGTTGGACAGCTCCAGGACATCCCATATGGAATGACTCCAGAGCACCGTTCGCGGATGGATGCCTGGGAAGCCCGCCTCACATTCCAATTGTCTCCTAGCAACAAGACAGTTTAGATCTGATGGCTCTGCCGGAGCAACCGGGGTGGCTGAGTTGAAATGGACTTTCCTGAGGATGGGTCCTAATGTGTTTTTGTGTCCATGAGGGCCTTGGGATGGGGCGGTGGCACCGGGACCCTGAAGTACTCTCCTAAGCTTTGGACATGGCTCCCATGCACAGGTTTCCTTGTGGAGACGAGATGAGCTCTGATGGGTGCCACAGGAAAACCCCTATGCTCGTATTGGAATCAGGCTTTTGAGGACACATGCCTGTAACCCAAAGCAATGGATCCTATTATAGCCTAGGGTCCTGTCTGGTTCAATCTTCTTCTTTGGGGACATCCATCTATGGTATGAGTGGAGGTCGATTATCAGCTGGTGTCAGACAGCCCTTGTTTGTTCCGGGCGACCTACACTATTGTGATGGCCTCAGGGACTTTGGAGGTTTCTCCTAATTTGTATGATTTTGGACCATGGAATGGGCAGAATTCCCATGGATTGGTAGACACAGTCCTAATGTGTGTCTCCAGAGGCCCAGCCTGGAGGGTGTGTGGCCCAAGACTTTGAGGACAGAAGTCTGAAAACACAAACTCAGCTTAGGTTTGGGGACGTAGGTATGGCAGGCCCGATCTACAAACCATGAGAAGAACTCTTCAGGATATGAAGAAAGTGCGAGTCTGAGGCTCTTGCTCAGGCTTTTATCTCTGGATTTTGTATCAGCGATGGCCGTGGAATGTTGGGGAGGCCTCATGGGCCATGGACGAATCTTCCTCTCTGAGGATTTGGCCCGATTCCCAATTGCTTTTCGTCAATCTGTGGGATGGGAGGACTCATTTCAGTTTTGTTACCTCAGGTGTCCCACCAAAAGAGGAATTCCAAAGCAAAGCCGTGGGGAAGACTGAAGGGACAACCCGAACTATGGTTAAAAATTGGGGCCTAGGGGCATGGCAAGCCCAATATGCTATCTCTTCATCCAGCCACTGAGTGGACTTACTTGAGGACTGGGCTCAGCCTGAGGGTCACAATGTGCGTTTGTGACCAATGTGGCTGGCGAGCATGGGAGGGGCCTCATGGGCCACACTGGTTTCAACTACACTGAACGTTGGACAACAGGCCAACCACAAGGTTTCTTGCCATGGGGAAGGAGTTCTGATTTCTGCATCACCTTCAACCCTGGGCAGTGATTGTAGATAAGGTCTAGGTTCTGAAACCTGAAAACCTAGGTTGGGAAAAGATGACGACCTAAGGCCACGGCGGCTCGATGTGCTCAGTGTGCGGCCAGCTGTCTGGGAGGGGCCAGGGGTTCCAGGCTCAGGCTGTGTCAGAAAGGGCATTAGTGCCCTGGTCAGCCTATGTATTTGGGGTACAGCCAAGTTCGGTGCAGGTTGATCCTCATTTGGGGTTACTGGTTAGCCCCAGAGGACAATGTTTTTCTTCTGGAGGGCGGACAGGGTGCTGCATTGTAGATCTGGATTGCCAAACTGGAGGGCTTGTGGGCCAGTAGTCTGACGACCAAAGTCTGAGAACACAAGCTAGGCTTAGGTTTCTGCGTGAGGCCATGGCAGGCACAATCTACAGACCTGAATCGACATCTCGTGCATCTGAAGTCAGGGCGAGGATCAGACGATCGCTCAGGTTGGAGTTTCTGTCCCTGATGCCCCCTTCATGAATGGGGGGGCATCACGAGGCCATGGGGGTTTTCCCACGATGGGAGTTGTGAGAAGCTTCAACCTGCAGAGAGTCTTCTGCAGGACAATTGAGACCTGTTGCTTGGGTACAGGCCAATGATTCTGAGCAGGGTTCTAAGGATGGATGGCTGGCTAGCCCACCTCGCATTCCAATTGTCTCCAAGCAAAAAGAGGTTAGATCTCCTGGATCTGTGGGGAGCAACCGAGGACGCTGAGTTGAAATGGACACCCCTGGGAATGGGTCCTAATGTGCTTTTGTGTCTATGGAGACCTTGGAATGAAGCGGTGGCCCTGGGGCCCTAAAGGGTTTTCCTAAACAGAGGCTTTGACACAGCTCCAACGTGTAAGTTTCCCATGTGTAGATGAGATGTTTTTGGATGGGTGAGTCAAGAAACAGCTATATGCTGTTTTGATATCCAGGCCTCTGAGGAGAGATGCCTGAAAACCAAAGCAATGGATCTGATTAGTGCCTAGGGGCCTGTTCTTTCCTTTTTCCCTCTGGAGACATCTGTCTATGGGTCTGAGTGCAGGTAGGTGCTCAGTTGGGCTCAGATTGCCCCTGTTTTTCCTGGGAAGCCACCACTATTGAGATGGATCAGGGACTTTGAGGTTTATCCTATTAGAAGCGTTGTGGCCATTGGAATGGGCACACAAAATCCCTTGGAGAGGGCAAGTACAGTCCTCAGGTTTGGCTCCAGGGGCCTGAGCCTGTAGGTTGTGTAGGCCAGGGCTGTTTGGACAGTTGTCTGAAAACACAAACTCGGCTTATGTTTCGTGTCATAGGTATGGCAGGACTGACCTAAAGACCATGAGGAGAACTCTTCGGGATTTGAAAAAAGGGCGAGTGTGAGGCTCCTGCTCAAGTTTTTGTCTCTGGATATCGTGTCACTCATGGTCGTGGAATTTCTGGGTGACTTCATGGGAAAAGGACGAGTCTTACTCTCAGGTGGTTTGTCCCCGTCCAAAGAGTTTGGGGTCAATCTGTGGGCTGGAAGAAGTCCGTTTTGTTGTTGTTGTTGTTGTTGTTTTCTTTTTTAACTTCAGGTGTCCCACAAAATGAGGAATTCCAGAGTAGAGCCCTGGGGAGGGGCGACTGGACAGTAAGAAATCTGGTTAAAATTGGGGCCTAGGGACATGTCAAGCCCATTATGATATCTAATGGTCCAGCCACTGAGAGGACTTACTAGAGGACAGGACTCATGCTGAGGGTCACAATGCGTATGTATTCCCTCGTCGCACGCAAGAATGGGTGGGGCCTCAGGGTGAATGCTGGTTTCTCCTACACTGAACGTTGGACAACGTGCCAACCACAAGGGTTCTTGCCATGGGTTAGGAGGAGTTCTGATTTCTGCATCACACTCACCCCTGGGCAGTGATTGGAGATAAGGTCTCGGTTCTGAAGCCTGAAAACGGAGGTAGGGAAGAGATGATGACCTAAGGCCACGGCGGGTTTTATGTGCTCAGTGTGCGGTCATCTTTCTGGGTGATGGTCAGGAGGTCCGGGCTCAGGTTGTGTTCGACAGTGCATTAGTGCCCAGGTTAGACTATATAATTTGGGTAACGTCGAATGCTGTGTATGTTTATCCTCATTTAAGGTGCCTGGGCAGCTCATGAGGCAATAATTTATTTTCTAGTCGACAGGCAGAGTGCTGCATTGTGGGTCCGGAATTGCCAACCTTGAGGGCTTCGGGGCCAGGAGTGTGAGGACGGAATCCTGAGAAGACAAGCTAGACATGGGTTTCAGGGCGAGGGCATGGCAGGTACCCCCTGCAGATCTGAACCAATATCTCATGCATCTGAAGTCAGGGCGAGGATCAGATGTTGGCTCAGGTTGGAGTTTCTGTGCATTACGGCCGCTTCATGAAGGGAGCGGAATCTCGGGGCCATTGAGGTTATCCCACGTTGGGAGTTGTGGGATGCCCCCTTCAAGGATTCCTTTTGCAGGACAATTGAGACCTGTTGGACAGCTCCAGGACATTTCATATGGAATGACTCGAGAGCACCGTTCGCGGATGGATGCCTGGGAAGCCCGCCTCGCATTCCAATTGTCTCCTAGCAACAAGACAGTTTAGATCTGATGGCTCTGCCGGAGCAACCGGGGTGGCTGAGTTGAAATGGACTTTCCTGAGGATGGGTCCTAATGTGTTTTTGTGTCCATGAGGGCCTTGGAATGGGGCAGTGGCACCGGGACCCTGAAGTACTCTCCTAAGCTTTGGACATGGCTCCCATGCACAGGTTTCCTTGTGGAGACGAGATGAGTTCTGATGGGTGCCTCAGGAAAACACCTATGCTCGTATTGGAATCAGGCTTTTGAGGACACATGCCTGTAACCCAAAGCAATAGATCCTATTATGGCCTAGGGTCCTGTCTGGTTCAATTTCTTCTCTGGGGACATCCATCAATGGTATGAGTGGAGGTCGATTATCAGCTCGTGTCAGACAGCCATTGTTTGTTCCGGGCGACCTACACTATTGGGATGGCCTCAGAGATTTTGGAGGTTTCTCCTAATTTGTACAATTTTGGACCATGGAAATGGCAGAAATCCCATGGATTGGTAGGCACAGTCCTAGTGTGTGGCTCCAGGGGCCCAGCCTGGAGGGTGTGTGGCCCAAGACTTTGAGGACAGAAGTCTGAAAACACAAACTCAGCTTAGGTTTGGGGACGTAGGTATGGCAGGCCCGATCTACAAGCCATGAGAAGAACTCTTCAGGATATGAAGAAAGTGCGAGTCTGAGGCGCTTGCTCAGGCTTTTGTCTCTGGATTTTGTATCAGCGATGGCCGTGGAATGTCGGGGAGGCCTCATGGGCCAAGGACGAATCTTCCTCTCTGAGGATTTGGCCCGATTCCCAATTGCTTTTCGTCAATCTGTGGAATGGGAGTACTCATTTCAGTTTTGTTACCTCAGGTGTCCCACCAAAAGAGGAATTCCAAAGCCAAGCCGTGGGGAAGATTGAAGGGACAACCCGAACTATGGTTAAAAATTGGGGCCTAGGGGCATGGCAAGCCCAATATGCTATCTCTTCATCCAGCCACTGAGTGGCCTTACTTGAGGACTGGGCTCAGCCTGAGGGTCACAATGTGTGTTTGTGACCAATGTGGCCCGCGAGCATGGGCGGGGCCTCATGGGCCTCACTGCTTTCAACTACACTGAACGTTGGACAACATGCCAACCACAAGGTTTCTTGCCATGGGGAAGGAGTTCTGGTTTCTGCATCACCTTCAACCCTGGGCAGTGATTGGAGATAATATCTAGGTTCTGAAACCTGAAAACCGAGGTTGGGAAGAGATGACGCCCTAAGGCCATGGCGACTCAATGTGCTCAGTGTGCGACCAGCTGTCTGGGAGGGGCAAGGGGTCCAGGCTCAGGCTGTGTCAGAAAGGGCATTAGTGCCCTGGTCTGCCTATGTATTTGGGGTACAGGCAAGGTCGGTGCAGGTTGATTCTCATTTTGGGTTACTGGGTAGCCCCAGAGGACAATGTTTTTCTTCTGGAGGGCGGACAGGGTGCTGCATTGTAGATCTGGATTGCCAAACTGGAGGGCTTGTGGGCCAGTAGTCTGACGACCAAAGTCTGAGAACACAAGCTAGGCTTAGGTTTCTGCGTGAGGCCATGGCAGGCACAATCTACAGACCTGAATCGACATCTCGTGCATCTGAAGTCAGGGCGAGGATCAGACGATCGCTCAGGTTGGAGTTTCTGTCCCTGATGCCCCCTTCATGAATGGGGGGGCATCACGAGGCCATGGGGGTTTTCCCACGATGGGAGTTGTGAGAAGCTTCAACCTGCAGAGAGTCTTCTGCAGGACAATTGAGACCTGTTGCTTGGGTACAGGCCAATGATTCTGAGCAGGGTTCTAAGGATGGATGGCTGGCTAGCCCACCTCGCATTCCAATTGTCTCCAAGCAAAAAGAGGTTAGATCTCCTGGATCTGTGGGGAGCAACCGAGGACGCTGAGTTGAAATGGACACCCCTGGGAATGGGTCCTAATGTGCTTTTGTGTCTATGGAGACCTTGGAATGAAGCGGTGGCCCTGGGGCCCTAAAGGGTTTTCCTAAACAGAGGCTTTGACACAGCTCCAACGTGTAAGTTTCCCATGTGTAGATGAGATGTTTTTGGATGGGTGAGTCAAGAAACAGCTATATGCTGTTTTGATATCCAGGCCTCTGAGGAGAGATGCCTGAAAACCAAAGCAATGGATCTGATTAGTGCCTAGGGGCCTGTTCTTTCCTTTTTCCCTCTGGAGACATCTGTCTATGGGTCTGAGTGCAGGTAGGTGCTCAGTTGGGCTCAGATTGCCCCTGTTTTTCCTGGGAAGCCACCACTATTGAGATGGATCAGGGACTTTGAGGTTTATCCTATTAGAAGCGTTGTGGCCATTGGAATGGGCACACAAAATCCCTTGGAGAGGGCAAGTACAGTCCTCAGGTTTGGCTCCAGGGGCCTGAGCCTGTAGGTTGTGTAGGCCAGGGCTGTTTGGACAGTTGTCTGAAAACACAAACTCGGCTTATGTTTCGTGTCATAGGTATGGCAGGACTGACCTAAAGACCATGAGGAGAACTCTTCGGGATTTGAAAAAAGGGCGAGTGTGAGGCTCCTGCTCAAGTTTTTGTCTCTGGATATCGTGTCACTCATGGTCGTGGAATTTCTGGGTGACTTCATGGGAAAAGGACGAGTCTTACTCTCAGGTGGTTTGTCCCCGTCCAAAGAGTTTGGGGTCAATCTGTGGGCTGGAAGAAGTCCGTTTTGTTGTTGTTGTTGTTGTTGTTTTCTTTTTTAACTTCAGGTGTCCCACAAAATGAGGAATTCCAGAGTAGAGCCCTGGGGAGGGGCGACTGGACAGTAAGAAATCTGGTTAAAATTGGGGCCTAGGGACATGTCAAGCCCATTATGATATCTAATGGTCCAGCCACTGAGAGGACTTACTAGAGGACAGGACTCATGCTGAGGGTCACAATGCGTATGTATTCCCTCGTCGCACGCAAGAATGGGTGGGGCCTCAGGGTGAATGCTGGTTTCTCCTACACTGAACGTTGGACAACGTGCCAACCACAAGGGTTCTTGCCATGGGTTAGGAGGAGTTCTGATTTCTGCATCACACTCACCCCTGGGCAGTGATTGGAGATAAGGTCTCGGTTCTGAAGCCTGAAAACGGAGGTAGGGAAGAGATGATGACCTAAGGCCACGGCGGGTTTTATGTGCTCAGTGTGCGGTCATCTTTCTGGGTGATGGTCAGGAGGTCCGGGCTCAGGTTGTGTTCGACAGTGCATTAGTGCCCAGGTTAGACTATATAATTTGGGTAACGTCGAATGCTGTGTATGTTTATCCTCATTTAAGGTGCCTGGGCAGCTCATGAGGCAATAATTTATTTTCTAGTCGACAGGCAGAGTGCTGCATTGTGGGTCCGGAATTGCCAACCTTGAGGGCTTCGGGGCCAGGAGTGTGAGGACGGAATCCTGAGAAGACAAGCTAGACATGGGTTTCAGGGCGAGGGCATGGCAGGTACCCCCTGCAGATCTGAACCAATATCTCATGCATCTGAAGTCAGGGCGAGGATCAGATGTTGGCTCAGGTTGGAGTTTCTGTGCATTACGGCCGCTTCATGAAGGGAGCGGAATCTCGGGGCCATTGAGGTTATCCCACGTTGGGAGTTGTGGGATGCCCCCTTCAAGGATTCCTTTTGCAGGACAATTGAGACCTGTTGGACAGCTCCAGGACATTTCATATGGAATGACTCGAGAGCACCGTTCGCGGATGGATGCCTGGGAAGCCCGCCTCGCATTCCAATTGTCTCCTAGCAACAAGACAGTTTAGATCTGATGGCTCTGCCGGAGCAACCGGGGTGGCTGAGTTGAAATGGACTTTCCTGAGGATGGGTCCTAATGTGTTTTTGTGTCCATGAGGGCCTTGGAATGGGGCAGTGGCACCGGGACCCTGAAGTACTCTCCTAAGCTTTGGACATGGCTCCCATGCACAGGTTTCCTTGTGGAGACGAGATGAGTTCTGATGGGTGCCTCAGGAAAACACCTATGCTCGTATTGGAATCAGGCTTTTGAGGACACATGCCTGTAACCCAAAGCAATAGATCCTATTATGGCCTAGGGTCCTGTCTGGTTCAATTTCTTCTCTGGGGACATCCATCAATGGTATGAGTGGAGGTCGATTATCAGCTCGTGTCAGACAGCCATTGTTTGTTCCGGGCGACCTACACTATTGGGATGGCCTCAGAGATTTTGGAGGTTTCTCCTAATTTGTACAATTTTGGACCATGGAAATGGCAGAAATCCCATGGATTGGTAGGCACAGTCCTAGTGTGTGGCTCCAGGGGCCCAGCCTGGAGGGTGTGTGGCCCAAGACTTTGAGGACAGAAGTCTGAAAACACAAACTCAGCTTAGGTTTGGGGACGTAGGTATGGCAGGCCCGATCTACAAGCCATGAGAAGAACTCTTCAGGATATGAAGAAAGTGCGAGTCTGAGGCGCTTGCTCAGGCTTTTGTCTCTGGATTTTGTATCAGCGATGGCCGTGGAATGTCGGGGAGGCCTCATGGGCCAAGGACGAATCTTCCTCTCTGAGGATTTGGCCCGATTCCCAATTGCTTTTCGTCAATCTGTGGAATGGGAGTACTCATTTCAGTTTTGTTACCTCAGGTGTCCCACCAAAAGAGGAATTCCAAAGCCAAGCCGTGGGGAAGATTGAAGGGACAACCCGAACTATGGTTAAAAATTGGGGCCTAGGGGCATGGCAAGCCCAATATGCTATCTCTTCATCCAGCCACTGAGTGGCCTTACTTGAGGACTGGGCTCAGCCTGAGGGTCACAATGTGTGTTTGTGACCAATGTGGCCCGCGAGCATGGGCGGGGCCTCATGGGCCTCACTGCTTTCAACTACACTGAACGTTGGACAACATGCCAACCACAAGGTTTCTTGCCATGGGGAAGGAGTTCTGGTTTCTGCATCACCTTCAACCCTGGGCAGTGATTGGAGATAATATCTAGGTTCTGAAACCTGAAAACCGAGGTTGGGAAGAGATGACGCCCTAAGGCCATGGCGACTCAATGTGCTCAGTGTGCGACCAGCTGTCTGGGAGGGGCAAGGGGTCCAGGCTCAGGCTGTGTCAGAAAGGGCATTAGTGCCCTGGTCAGCCTATGTATTTGGGGTACAGCCAAGTTCGGTGCAGGTTGATCCTCATTTGGGGTTACTGGTTAGCCCCAGAGGACAATGTTTTTCTTCTGGAGGGCGGACAGGGTGCTGCATTGTAGATCTGGATTGCCAAACTGGAGGGCTTGTGGGCCAGTAGTCTGACGACCAAAGTCTGAGAACACAAGCTAGGCTTAGGTTTCTGCGTGAGGCCATGGCAGGCACAATCTACAGACCTGAATCGACATCTCGTGCATCTGAAGTCAGGGCGAGGATCAGACGATCGCTCAGGTTGGAGTTTCTGTCCCTGATGCCCCCTTCATGAATGGGGGGGCATCACGAGGCCATGGGGGTTTTCCCACGATGGGAGTTGTGAGAAGCTTCAACCTGCAGAGAGTCTTCTGCAGGACAATTGAGACCTGTTGCTTGGGTACAGGCCAATGATTCTGAGCAGGGTTCTAAGGATGGATGGCTGGCTAGCCCACCTCGCATTCCAATTGTCTCCAAGCAAAAAGAGGTTAGATCTCCTGGATCTGTGGGGAGCAACCGAGGACGCTGAGTTGAAATGGACACCCCTGGGAATGGGTCCTAATGTGCTTTTGTGTCTATGGAGACCTTGGAATGAAGCGGTGGCCCTGGGGCCCTAAAGGGTTTTCCTAAACAGAGGCTTTGACACAGCTCCAACGTGTAAGTTTCCCATGTGTAGATGAGATGTTTTTGGATGGGTGAGTCAAGAAACAGCTATATGCTGTTTTGATATCCAGGCCTCTGAGGAGAGATGCCTGAAAACCAAAGCAATGGATCTGATTAGTGCCTAGGGGCCTGTTCTTTCCTTTTTCCCTCTGGAGACATCTGTCTATGGGTCTGAGTGCAGGTAGGTGCTCAGTTGGGCTCAGATTGCCCCTGTTTTTCCTGGGAAGCCACCACTATTGAGATGGATCAGGGACTTTGAGGTTTATCCTATTAGAAGCGTTGTGGCCATTGGAATGGGCACACAAAATCCCTTGGAGAGGGCAAGTACAGTCCTCAGGTTTGGCTCCAGGGGCCTGAGCCTGTAGGTTGTGTAGGCCAGGGCTGTTTGGACAGTTGTCTGAAAACACAAACTCGGCTTATGTTTCGTGTCATAGGTATGGCAGGACTGACCTAAAGACCATGAGGAGAACTCTTCGGGATTTGAAAAAAGGGCGAGTGTGAGGCTCCTGCTCAAGTTTTTGTCTCTGGATATCGTGTCACTCATGGTCGTGGAATTTCTGGGTGACTTCATGGGAAAAGGACGAGTCTTACTCTCAGGTGGTTTGTCCCCGTCCAAAGAGTTTGGGGTCAATCTGTGGGCTGGAAGAAGTCCGTTTTGTTGTTGTTGTTGTTGTTGTTTTCTTTTTTAACTTCAGGTGTCCCACAAAATGAGGAATTCCAGAGTAGAGCCCTGGGGAGGGGCGACTGGACAGTAAGAAATCTGGTTAAAATTGGGGCCTAGGGACATGTCAAGCCCATTATGATATCTAATGGTCCAGCCACTGAGAGGACTTACTAGAGGACAGGACTCATGCTGAGGGTCACAATGCGTATGTATTCCCTCGTCGCACGCAAGAATGGGTGGGGCCTCAGGGTGAATGCTGGTTTCTCCTACACTGAACGTTGGACAACGTGCCAACCACAAGGGTTCTTGCCATGGGTTAGGAGGAGTTCTGATTTCTGCATCACACTCACCCCTGGGCAGTGATTGGAGATAAGGTCTCGGTTCTGAAGCCTGAAAACGGAGGTAGGGAAGAGATGATGACCTAAGGCCACGGCGGGTTTTATGTGCTCAGTGTGCGGTCATCTTTCTGGGTGATGGTCAGGAGGTCCGGGCTCAGGTTGTGTTCGACAGTGCATTAGTGCCCAGGTTAGACTATATAATTTGGGTAACGTCGAATGCTGTGTATGTTTATCCTCATTTAAGGTGCCTGGGCAGCTCATGAGGCAATAATTTATTTTCTAGTCGACAGGCAGAGTGCTGCATTGTGGGTCCGGAATTGCCAACCTTGAGGGCTTCGGGGCCAGGAGTGTGAGGACGGAATCCTGAGAAGACAAGCTAGACATGGGTTTCAGGGCGAGGGCATGGCAGGTACCCCCTGCAGATCTGAACCAATATCTCATGCATCTGAAGTCAGGGCGAGGATCAGATGTTGGCTCAGGATGGAGTTTCTGTGCATTACGGCCGCTTCATGAAGGGAGCGGAATCTCGGGGCCATTGAGGTTATCCCACGTTGGGAGTTGTGGGATGCCCCCTTCAAGGATTCCTTTTGCAGGACAATTGAGACCTGTTGGACAGCTCCAGGACATTTCATATGGAATGACTCGAGAGCACCGTTCGCGGATGGATGCCTGGGAAGCCCGCCTCGCATTCCAATTGTCTCCTAGCAACAAGACAGTTTAGATCTGATGGCTCTGCCGGAGCAACCGGGGTGGCTGAGTTGAAATGGACTTTCCTGAGGATGGGTCCTAATGTGTTTTTGTGTCCATGAGGGCCTTGGAATGGGGCAGTGGCACCGGGACCCTGAAGTACTCTCCTAAGCTTTGGACATGGCTCCCATGCACAGGTTTCCTTGTGGAGACGAGATGAGTTCTGATGGGTGCCTCAGGAAAACACCTATGCTCGTATTGGAATCAGGCTTTTGAGGACACATGCCTGTAACCCAAAGCAATAGATCCTATTATGGCCTAGGGTCCTGTCTGGTTCAATTTCTTCTCTGGGGACATCCATCAATGGTATGAGTGGAGGTCGATTATCAGCTCGTGTCAGACAGCCATTGTTTGTTCCGGGCGACCTACACTATTGGGATGGCCTCAGAGATTTTGGAGGTTTCTCCTAATTTGTACAATTTTGGACCATGGAAATGGCAGAAATCCCATGGATTGGTAGGCACAGTCCTAGTGTGTGGCTCCAGGGGCCCAGCCTGGAGGGTGTGTGGCCCAAGACTTTGAGGACAGAAGTCTGAAAACACAAACTCAGCTTAGGTTTGGGGACGTAGGTATGGCAGGCCCGATCTACAAGCCATGAGAAGAACTCTTCAGGATATGAAGAAAGTGCGAGTCTGAGGCGCTTGCTCAGGCTTTTGTCTCTGGATTTTGTATCAGCGATGGCCGTGGAATGTCGGGGAGGCCTCATGGGCCAAGGACGAATCTTCCTCTCTGAGGATTTGGCCCGATTCCCAATTGCTTTTCGTCAATCTGTGGAATGGGAGTACTCATTTCAGTTTTGTTACCTCAGGTGTCCCACCAAAAGAGGAATTCCAAAGCCAAGCCGTGGGGAAGATTGAAGGGACAACCCGAACTATGGTTAAAAATTGGGGCCTAGGGGCATGGCAAGCCCAATATGCTATCTCTTCATCCAGCCACTGAGTGGCCTTACTTGAGGACTGGGCTCAGCCTGAGGGTCACAATGTGTGTTTGTGACCAATGTGGCCCGCGAGCATGGGCGGGGCCTCATGGGCCTCACTGCTTTCAACTACACTGAACGTTGGACAACATGCCAACCACAAGGTTTCTTGCCATGGGGAAGGAGTTCTGGTTTCTGCATCACCTTCAACCCTGGGCAGTGATTGGAGATAATATCTAGGTTCTGAAACCTGAAAACCGAGGTTGGGAAGAGATGACGCCCTAAGGCCATGGCGACTCAATGTGCTCAGTGTGCGACCAGCTGTCTGGGAGGGGCAAGGGGTCCAGGCTCAGGCTGTGTCAGAAAGGGCATTAGTGCCCTGGTCTGCCTATGTATTTGGGGTACAGGCAAGGTCGGTGCAGGTTGATTCTCATTTTGGGTTACTGGGTAGCCCCAGAGGGCAATGTTTTTCTTCTGGAGGGCCGGCAGAGTGCTGCATTGTAGTTCTGGATTGCCAAACTGGAGGGCTTGTGGGCCAGTAGTCTGACGACCAAAGTCTGAGAACACAAGCTATGCTTAGGTTTCTGGGTGAGGCCATGGCAGGCACAATCTACAGACCTAAATCAAGATCTCGTGCATCTGAAGTCAGGGCGGGAATCAGACGATCGCTCAAGTTGGAGTTTCTGTCCCTGATGGCCCCTTCATGAATGGGGGTCATCACGAGGCCATGGGGGTTTTCCCACGATGGGAGTTGTGAGAAGCTCCAAACTGCAGAGAGTGTTCTGCAGGACAATTGAGACCTGTTGTTTGGCTCCAGGCCAATGATACTGAGCAGGGTTCTAAGGATGGATGTCTGGGTAGCCCACCTCGCATTCCAATTGTCTCCTAGCAACAAGACAGGTTAGATCTCCTGGATCTGTGGGGAGCAACCGAGGACGCTGAGTTGAAATGGACACCCCTGGGGATGGGTCCTAATGTGCTTTTGTGTCTATCGAGACCTTGGAATGAAGCGGTGGCCCTGGGGCCCTAAAGGGTTCTCCTAAACAGAGGCTTTGACACAGCTCCAACGTGCAAGTTTCCCATGTGTAGATTAGATGTTTTCTGATGGGTGAGACAAGAAACAGCTATATGCTGCTTTTGAAATCCAGGCCTCTGAGGAGAGATGCCTGGAAACCAAAGCAATGGATCTGATTAGTGCCTAGGGGCCTGTTCTTTCCTTTTTACCTCTGGGGACATCTGTCTATGGGTCTGAGTGCAGGTAGGTGCTCAGTTGGGCTCAGATACCCCTGTTTATCCTGGGAAGCCACCACTATTGAGATGGATCATTGACTTTGGAGATTTATCCTATTAGAAGGGTTTTGGCCATTGGAATGGGCACACACAATTCCCTTGGAGAGGGCAAGTACAGTCCTCAGGTTTGGCTCCAGGGGCCTGAGCCTGTAGGTTGTGTAGACCAGGGCTGTTTGGACAGTTGTCTGAAAACACAAACTCGGCTTATGTTTCGGGTCATAGGTATGGCAGGACCGATCTACAGACCATGAGGAGAACGCTTCGGGATTTGAAAAAAGGGCGTGTGTGAGGCTACTGCTCAAGTTTTTGTCTCTGGATATCGTGTCACTCATGGTCGTGGAATTTCTGGGTGACTTCATGGGAAATGGACGAGTCTTACTCTCAGGTGGTTTGTCCCCGTCCAAAGAGTTTGGGGTCATTTGTGGGCTGGAAGAAGTCCGTTTTTTGTTGTTGTTGTTGTTGTTTTCTTTATTAACCTCAGATGTCCCACCATATGAGGGATTCCAGAGTAGAGCCCTGGGGAGGGAAGACTGGACAATCAGAAATCTGGTTCAAAATTGGGGCCTACGGACATGTCAAGCCCATTATGACATCTAATGGTCCAGCCACTGAGAGGACTTACTAGAGGACAGGACTCATGCTGAGGGTCACCATCCGTGTGTATGGCCTCATCGCACTCAAGAATGGGCCGGGCCTCAGGGTAAATGCTGTTTTCTCCTACACTGAACGTTGGACAACGTGCCAACCACAAGGGTTCTTGCCATGGGTAAGGAGGAGTTCTTATTTCTGCATCACACTCACCCCTGGGCAGTGATTGGAGATAAGGTCTCGGTTCTGATGCCTGAAAACTGAGGTAGTGAAGAGATGATAACCTAAGGCCATGGCGGGTTTTATGTGCTCAGTGTGCGGTCAGCTTTCTGGGTGTTGGTCAGGAGGTCCGGGCTCAGGTTGTGTTCGACAGTGCATTAGTGCCCAGTTGAGACTATATAATTTGGGTAAAGTCGAGTGCTGTGTAGGTTTACCCTCATTTAAGGTGCCTGGGCAGCTCATGAGGCAATAATTTTTTTTCTAGAGCGCAGGCAGAGTTCTGCATTGTGTGTCCGGTATTGCCAAACTTGAGGGCTTCGGGGCCAGGAGTGTGAGGACGGAAGTCTGAGAAGACAAGCTAGACTTGGGTTTCAGGGTGAGGGCATGGCAGGTACCCCCTGCATTTCTGAACCAATATCTCATGCATCTGAAGTCAGGGCCAGGATCAGAGGTTGGCTAAGGTTGGAGTTTCTGTGCATGACGGTCGCTTCATGAAGGGAGAGGAATCTTGGGGCCATTGAGGTTATCCCACGTTGGGAGTTGTGGGATGCCCCCTTCAAGGATTCCTTCTGCGGGACAATTGAGACCTGTTGGACAGCTCCAGTACATCCCATATGGAATGACTCCAGATCACCGTTCGTGGATGGATGCCTGGGAAGCCCGCCTCGCATTCCAATTGTCTCCTAGCAACAAGACAGTTTAGATCTGATGGCTCTGCCGGAGCAACCGGGGTGGCTGAGTTGAAATGGACTTTCCTGAGGATGGGTCCTAATGTGTTTTTGTGTCCATGAGGGCTTTGGAATGGGGCGGTGGCACCAGGACCCTGAAGTACTCTCCTAAGCTTTGGTCATGGCTCCCATGCACAGGTTTCCTTGTGGAGACGAGATGAGTTCTGATGGGTGCCTCAGGAAAACCCCTATGCTCGTATTGGAATCAGGCTTTTGAGGACACATGCCTGTAACCCAAAGCAATGGATCCTATTATGTCCTAGTGTCCTGTCTGGGTCAATATTCTTCTCTGGGGACATCCATCTATGGTATGAGTGGAGGTCGATTATCAGCTGGTGTCAGACAGCCCTTGTTTCTTCCGGGCGACCTACACTATTGGGATGGCCTCAGAGATTTTTGAGATTTCTGTTAATTTGTACCATTTTGGACCATGGAATTGGTAGAAATCCCATGGATTGGTAGGCACAGTCCTAAAGTGTGGCTCCAGGGGCCCAGCCTGGAGGGTGTGTGGCCCAAGACTTTGAGGACAGAAGTCTGAAAACACAAACTCAGCTTAGGTTTGGGGACGTAGGTATGGCAGGCCCGATCCACAAACCATGAGAAGAAATCTTCAGGATATGAAGAAAGTGCGAGTCTGAGGCGCTTGCTCAGGCTTTTGTCTCTGGATTTTGTATCAGCGATGGCCGTGGAATGTCGGGGAGGCCTCATGGGCCAAGGACGAATCTTCCTCTCTGAGGATTTGGCCCGATTCCCAATTGCTTTTCGTCAATCTGTGGGATGGGAGGACTCATTTCAGTTTTGTTACCTCAGGTGTCCCACCAAAAGAGGAATTCCAAAGCAAAGCCGTGGGGAAGACTGAAGGGACAACCCGAACTATGGTTAAAAATTGGGGCCTAGGGGCATGGCAAGCCCAATATGCTATCTGTTCATCCAGCCACTGAGTGGCCTTACTTGAGGACTGGGCTCAGCCTGAGGGTCACAATGTGTGTTTGTGACCAATGCGGCCCGTGAGCATGGGCGGGGCCTCAAGGGCCACACTGGTTTCAACTACTTTGAACGTTGGACAACATGCCAACCACAAGGTTTTTTGCTTTGGGGAAGGAGTTCTGATTTCTGCATCACCTTCAACCCTGGGCAGGGATTGGAGATAATGTCTAGGTTCTGAAACCTGAAACCGAGGTTGGGAATAGATGACGACCTAAGGCCACGGCGGCTCGATGTGCTCAGTGTGCGTCCAGCTGTCTGGGAGGGGCCAGGGGGTCCAGGCTCAGGCTGGGTCAGAAAGGACATAAGTGCCCTGGTCTGCATTTGTATTTGCGGTACAGCCAAGGTCGGTGCAGGTTGATCCTCATTTGGGGTTACTGGGTAGCCCCAGAGGACAATGTTTTTTCTTCTGGAGGGCAGGCAGAGTGCTGAATTGTAGTTCTGGATTGCCAAACTGGAGGGCTTGTGGGCCAGTAGTCTGACGACAAAAGTCTGAGAACACAAGCTAGGCTTAGGCCTCTGGGTGAGGCCATGGCAGGCACAATCTACAGACCTGAATCGAGATCTCGTGCTTCTGAAGTCAGGGCGAGGATCAGACGATCGCTCAGGTTGGAGTTTCTGTCCCTGATGGCCCCTTCATGAATGGGGGGGCATCACGAGGCCACGGGGGTTTTCCCACGATGGGAGTTTTGAGAAGCTCCAAAGTGCAGAGAGTCTTCTGCAGGACAATTGAGACCTGTTGCTTGGCTCCAGGCCAATGATTCTGAGCAGGGTTCTAAGGATGGTTGGCTGGGTAGCCCACCTCGCATTCCAATTGTCTCCTAGCAACAAGACAGGTTAGATCTCCTGGATCTGTGGGGAGCAACCGAGGACGCTGAGTTGAAATGGACACCCCTGGGGATGGGTCCTAATGTGCTTCTGTGTCTATGGAGACCTTGGAATGAAGCGGTGGCCCTGGGGCCCTAAAGGGTTCTCCTAAACAGAGGCTTTGACACAGCTCCAACGTGCAAGTTTCCCATGTGTAGATGAGATGTTTTCTGATGGGTGAGACAAGAAACAGCTATATGCTGCTTTTGAAATCCAGGCCTCTGAGGAGAGATCCTGGAAACCAAAGCAATGGATCTGATTAGTGCCTAGGGGCCTGTTCTTTCCTTTTTACCTCTGGAGACATCTGTCTATGGGTCTGAGTGCAGGTAGGTGCTCAGTTGGGCTCAGATTGCCCCTGTTTTTTCTGGGAAGCTACCACTATTGAGATGGATCAGGGACTTTGGAGATTTATCCTATTAGAAGGGTTTTGGCCATTGGAATGGGCACACACAATTCCCTTGGAGAGGGCAAGTACAGTCCTCAGGTTTGGCTCCAGGGGCCTGAGCCTGTAGGTTGTGTAGGCCAGGGCTGTTTGGACACTTTTCTGAAAACACAAACTCGGCTTATGTTTCGGGTCATAGGTATGGCAGGACTGACCTACAGACCATGAGGAGAACTCTTCGGGATTTGAAAGAAGGGCGAGTGTGAGGCTCCTGCTCAAGTTTTTATCTCTGGATATCGTGTCACTCGTGGTCGTGGAATTTCTGGGTGACTTCATGGGAAATGGACGAGTCTTACTCTCTGGTGGTTTGGCCCTGCCCAAAGAGTTTGGGGTCATTCTGTGGGCTGGAAGAAGTCCGTTTATTTCTTGTTGTTCTTGTTTTCTTTTTTAACCTCAGGTGTCCCACCAAATGAGGGATTCCAGAGTAGAGCCCTCGGAGGGGCGACTGGACAATCAGAAATCTGGGTAAAATTGGGGCTAGGGACATGTCAAGCCCATTATGACATCTAATGGTCCAGCCACTGAGAGGACTTACTAGAGGACAGGACTCATGCTGAGGGTCACAATGCGTGTGTATGCCCTCCTCGCACTCAAGAATGGGCGGGTCCTCACGGTGAATGCTGGATTCTCCTACACTGAACGTTGGACAACGTGCCAACCACAAGGGTTCTTGCCATGATTAAGGTGGAGTTCTGATTTCTGCATCACACTCACCCCTGGGCAGTGATTGGAGATAATGTCTCGGTTCTGAAGCCTGAAAACTGAGGTAGCGAAGAGATGATGACCTAAGGCCATGGCGGGATTTATGTGCTAGGTGTGCGGTCAGCTTTCTTTGTGTTGGTCAGGAGGTCCGGGCTCAGGTTGTGTTCGACAGTGCATTAGTGCCCAGGTTAGACTATATAATTTGGGTAAAGTCGAGTGCTGTGTAGGTTTATCCTCATTTAAGTTGCCTGAGCAGCTCATGAGGCAATAATTTTTTTTCTAGAGGGCAGGCAGAGTGCTGCATTGTGGGTCCGGAATTGCCAAACTTGAGGGCTTCGGGGCCAGGAGTGTGAGGACGGAAGTCTGAGAAGACAAGCTAGACTTGGGTTTCAGGGCGAGGGCACGGCAGGTACCCCCTTCAGATCTGAACCAATATCTCATGCATCTGATGTCAGGGTGAGGATCAGACGTTGGCTCAGGTTGGATTTTCTGTGCATGACGGCCGCTTCATGAAGGGAGTGGAATCTCGAGGCCATTGAGGTTTTCCCACGTTGGGAGTTGTGGGATGCCCCCTTCAAGGATTCCGTCTGCGGGACAATTGAGACCTGTTGGACAGCTCCAGGTCATCTCATATGGAATGACTCCAGAGCACCGTTCGCGGATGGATGCCTGGGAAGCCCGCCTCGCATTCCAATTGTCTCCTAGCATCAAGACAGTTTAGATCTGATGGCTCTGCCAGAGCAACCGGGGTGGCTGAGTTGAAATCGACTTTCCTGAGGATGGGTCCTAATGTGTTTTTGTGTCCATGAGAGCCTTGGAATGGGCGGTGGCACCGGGAACCTGAAGTACTCTCCTAAAGTTTGGACATGGCTCCCATGCACAGGTTTCCTTGTGGAGACGAGACGAGTTCTTATGGGTGCCTCAGGAAGACCCCTATGCTCGTATTGGAATCAGGCTTTTGAGAACACATGCCTGTAACCCAAAGCCATGGTTCCTATTATGGCCTAGGGTCCTGTCTGGTTCAATCTTCTTCTCTGGGGACATCCATCTATGGTATGAGTGGAGGTCGATTATCAGCTGGTGTCAGACAGCCCTTGTTTGTTCCGGGCGACCTACACTATTGGGATGGCCTCAGGGACTTTGGAGGTTTCTCCTAATATGTACGATTTTGGACCATGGAATGGGCATAATTCCCATGGATTGGTAGGCACAGTCCTCTTGTGTGGTTCCAGAAGCGCAGCCTGGAGGGTGCGTGGCCCAAGACTTTGAGGACAGAAGTCTGAAAACACAAACTCAGCTTAGGTTTGGGGACGTAGGTATGGCAGGCCCGATCTACAAACCATGAGAAGAACTCTTCAGGATATGAAGAAAGTGCGAGTTTGAGGTGCTTGCTCAGGCTTTTGTCTCTGGATTTTGTATCAGCGAGGGCCGTGGAATGTCGGGGAGGCCTCATGGGCCATGGACGAATCCTCCTCTCTGAGGATTTGGCCCGATTCCAATTGCTTTTCGTCAATCTGTGGGATGGGAGGACTCATTTCAGTTTTGTTACCTCAGGTTCCCACCAAAAGAGAAATTCCAAAGCATAGCCGTGGGGAAGACTGAAGGGACAACCCAACTATGGTTAAAAATTGGGGCCTAGGGGCATGGCAAGCCCAATATGCTATCTCTTCATCCAGCCACTGAGTGGCCTTACTTGAGGACTGGGCTCAGCCTGAGGGTCACAATGTGTGTTTGTGACCAATGTGGCCCGCGAGCATGGGCGGGGCCTCATGGGCCACACTGGTTTCAAGTACTTTGAACGTTGGACAACATGCCAACCACAAGGTTTCTTGCCATGGGGAAGGAGTTCTGATTTCTGCATCACCTTCAACCCTGGGCAGTGATTGGAGATAAGGTCTAGGTTCTGTAACCTGAAAACCGAGGTTGGGAAGAGATGACGACCTAAGGCCACGGCGGCTCGATGTGCTCAGTGTGCGTCCAGCTGTCTGGGAGGGGCCAGGGGGTCCAGGCTGAGGCTGTGTCAGAAAGGACATTAGTGCCCTGGTCTGCCTTTGTATTTGGGGTACAGCCAAGGTCGGTGCAGGTTGATTCTCATTTGGGGTTACTTGGTAGCCCCAGAGGACAATGTTTTTTTTTCTGGGGGGCAGTCAGAGTGCTGCATTGTAGTTCTGGATTGCCAAACTGGAGGGCTTGTGGGCCAGTAGTCTGACGACAAAAGTCTGAGAACACAGGCTAGGCTTAGGTTTGGGTGAGGCCATGGCAGGCACAATCTACAGACCTGAATCGAGATCTCGTGCATCTGTAGTCAGGGCGAGGATCAGACGATCGCTCAGGTTGAGTTTCTGTCCCTGATGGCCCCTTCATGAATGGGGGCGCATCACGAGGCAATGGGGGTTTTCGCACGATGGGAGTTTTGAAAAGCTCCAAACTGCAGAGGGTCTTCTGCAGGACAATTGAGACCTGTTGTTTGGCTCCAGGCCAATGATTCTGAGAGGCTTCTAAGGATGGATGGCTGGGTAGCCCACCTCGCATTCCAATTGTCTCCTAGCAACAAGACAGGTTAGATCTCCTGGATCTGTGGGGAGCAACCGAGGACGCTGAGTTGAAATGGACACCCCTGTGGATGTTTCCTAATGTGCTTTTGTGTCTATGGAGACCTTGGAATGAAGCTGTGGCCCTGGGGCCCTAAAGGGTTCTCCTAAACAGAGGCTTTGACACAGCTCCAACGTGCAAGTTTCCCATGTGTAGATGAGATGTTTTCTGATGGGTGAGTCAAGCAACAGCTATATGCTGCTTTTGAAATCCAGGCCTCTAAAGAGAGATGCCTGGAAACCAAAGCAATGGATCTGATTAGTGCCTAGGGGCCTGTTCTTTCCTTTATACCTCAGGGGATATCTGTCTATGGGTCTGAGTGCAGGTAGGGGCTCAGTTGGTCTCAGGTAGCCCCTGTTTTTCCTGGGAAGCCACCACTATTGAGATGGATCAGGGACTTTGGAGGTTTATCCTATTAGAAGGGTTTTGGCCATTGGAATGGGCACACAAAATTCCCTTGGAGAGGGCAAGTACAGTCCTCAGGTTTGGCTCCAGGGGCCTGAGCCGGTAGGTTGTGTAGGCCAGGGCTGTTTGGACAGTTGTCTGAAAACACAAACTCGGCTTATGTTTCGGGTCATAAGTATGGCAGGACCGATCTACAGACCATGAGGAGAACTCTTCGGGATTTAAAAGAAGCACGAGTGTGAGGCTCCTGCTCAAGTTTTTGTCTCTGGATATCGTGTCACTCATGGTCGTGTAATTTCTGGGTGACTTCATGGGAAATGAACGAGTCTAACTCTCTGGTGTTTTGGCCCCGTCCAAAGAGTTTGGGGTCATTCTGTGGGCTGGAAGAAGCCCGTATTTTTTTTTTTGTTGTTGTTGTTTTCTTTTTTAACCTCAGGTGTCCCACCAAATGAGGAACTCCAGAGTAAAGCACTGGGGAGGGGCGACTGGACAATCAGAAATCTGGTTAAAAATTGGGGCCTAGGGACATGTCAAGCCCATTATGACATCTAATGGTCCAGACACTGAGAGGATTTAATAGAGGACAGGACTCATGCTGAGGGTCACAATGCGTGTCTATGCCCTTGTCGCACTCAAGAATGGGCGGGGCCTCAGGGTGAATGCTGGTTTCTCCTACACTGAACTTTGGACAACGTGCCAACCACAAGGGTTCTTGCCATGGGTAAGTAGGAGTTCTGATTTCTGCATCACACTCACCCCTGGGCAGTGATTGGAGATAAGGTCTCGGTTCTGAAACCTGAAAACTGAGGTAGCGAAGAGATGATGACCTAAGGCCATGGCGGGATTTATGGGCTCAGTGTGCGGTCAGCTTTCTTTGTGTTGGTCAGGAGGTCCGGGCTCAGGTTGTGTTGGACAGTGCATTATTGCCCAGGTTAGACTATATAATTTGGGTAAAGTCGAGTGCTGTGTAGGTTTATCCTCATTTAAGTTGCCTGGGCAGCTCATGAGGCAATAATTTTTTTTCTAGAGGGCAGGCAGAGTGCTGCATTGTGGGTCCGGAATTGCCAAACTTGAGGGCTTCGGGGCCAGGAGTGTGAGGACGGAAGTCTGAGAAGACAAGCTAGACTTGGGTTTCAGGGCGAGGGCACGGCAGGTACCCCCTGCAGATCTGAACCAATATCTCATGCATCTGAAGTCAGGGCGAGGATCAGACGTTGGCTCAGGTTGGATTTTCTGTGCATGACGGCCGCTTCATGAAGGGAGCGGAATCTCGAGGCCATTGAGGTTTTCCCACTTTGGGAGTTGTGGGATGCCCCCTTTAAGGATTCCGTCTGCTGGACAATTGAGACCTGTTGGACAGCAATGACTCCAGAGCACCGTTCGCGGATGGATGCCTGGGAAGCCCGCCTCGCATTCCAATTGTCTCCTAGCAACAAGACAGTTTAGATCTGATGGCTCTGCCGGAGCAACCGGGGTGGCTGAGTTGAAATCGACTTTCCTGAGGATGGGCCCTAGTGTGTTTTTGTGTCCATGAGGGCCTTGGAATGGGGCGGTGGCACCGGGACCCTGAAGTACTCTCCTAAGCTTTGGACATGGCTCCCATGCACAGGTTTCCTTGTGGAGACAAGATGAGTTCTGATGGGTGCCTCAGGAAGACCCCTATGCTCATATTGGAATCGGGCTTTTGAGGACACATGCCTGTAACCCAAAGCAATGGATCCTATTATGGCCTAGGGTCCTGTCTGGTTCAATCTTCTTCTCTGGGGACATCCATCTATGGTATGAGTGGAGGTCGATTATCAGCTGGTGTCAGACAGCCCTTGTTTGTTCCGGGCGACCTACACTATTGGGATGGCCTCAGGGACGTTGGAAGTTTCTCCAAATTTGTGCGATTTTGGACCATGGAATGGGCAGAATTCCCATGGATTGGTAGGCACGGTCCTAATGTGTGGCTCCAGGGGCCCAGCCTGGTGTGTGTGTGGCCCAAAACTTTGAGAACAGAAGTCTGAAAACACAAACTCAGCTTAGGTTTGGGGACGTAGGTATGGCAGGCCCGATCTACAAGCCATGTGAAGAACTCTTCAGGATATGAAGAAAGTGCGAGTCTGAGGTGCTTGCTCAGGCTTTTGTCTCTGGATTTTGTATCAGCGATGGCCGTGGAATGTCGGGGAGGCCTCATGGGCCATGGAAGAATCTTCCTCTTTGAGGATTTGGCCCGATTCCCAATTGCTTTTCGTCAGTCTGTGGGATGGGAGGACTCATTTCAGTTTTGTTACCTCAGGTGTCCCACCAAAAGAGGAATTCCAAAGCCAAGCCGTGGGGAAGACTGAAGGGAAAACTTGAACTATGGTTAAAAATTGGGGCCTAGGGGCATGGCAAGCCCAATATGCTATCTCTTCATCCAGCCACTGAGTGGCCTAACTTGAGGACTGGGCTCAGCCTGAGGGTCACAATGTGTGTTTGTGACCAATGTGGCCCGGGAGCATGGGCGGGGGCTCATGGGCCACATTGTTTCAACTACACTGAAGGTTGGAAAACATGCCAACCACAAGGTTTCTTGCCATGGGGAAGGAGTTCTGATTTCTGCATCACCTTCAACCCTGGGCAGTGATTGGAGATAAGGTCTAGGTTCTGAAACCTGAAAAACGAGGTTGGGAAGAGATGACGACCTAAGGCCATGGCGGCTCTATGTGCTCAGTGTGCGGCCAGCTGTCAGGGATGGGCCAGGGGATCCAGGCTGAGGCTGTGTCAGAAAGGGCATTAGTGCCCTGGTCAGCCTATGTATATAGGGTACATCCAAGGTCGGTGGAGGTTGATCCAAATTTGGGGTTACTGGGTAGCCCCAGAGGACAATGTTTTTCTTCTGGAGGGCAGGCAGAGTGCTGCATTGTAGTTCTGGATTGCCAAACTGGAGGGCTTGTGGGCCAGTAGTCTGACGACAAAAGTCTGAGAACACAGGCTAGGCTTAGGTTTCTTGGTGAGGCCATGGCAGGCACAATCTACAGACCTGAATCGAGATCTCGTGCATCTGTAGTCAGGGCGAGGATCAGACGATCGCTCAGGTTGAGTTTCTGTCCCTGATGGCCCTATTCATGAATGGGGGGGCATCACGAGGCCATAGGGGTTTTCCCACGATGGGAGTTGTGAGAAGCTCCAAAATGCAGAGAGTGTTCTGCAGGACAATTGAGACCTGTTGTTTGGCTCCAGGCCAATGATTCTAAGCAGGGTTCTAAGGATGGATGGCTGGGTAGCCCACCTCGCATTCCAATTGTCTCCTAGCAACAAGACAGGTTAGATCTCCTGGATCTGTGGGGAGCAACCGAGGACGCTGAGTTGAAGTGGACACCCCTGGGGATGGGTCCTAATGTGCTTTTGTGTCTATGGAGACCTTGGAATGAAGCAGTGGCCCTGGGGCCCTAAAGGCTTCTCCTAAACAGAGGCTTTGACACAGCTCCAACGTGCAAGTTTCCCATGTGTAGATGAGATGTTTTCTGATGGGTGAGTCAAGAAACAGCTATATGCTGCTTTTGAAATCCAGGCCTCTGAGGAGAGATGCCTGGAAACCAAAGTAATGGATCTGATTAGTGCCTAGGGGCCTGTTCTTTCCTTTTTACCTCTGGGACATCTGTCTATGGGTCTGAGTGCAGGTAGGTGCTCAGTTGGGCTCTGATTGCCCCTGTTTTTCCTGGGAAGCCACCACTATTGAGATGGATCAGGGACTTTAGAGGTGTATCCTATTAGAAGGGTTGTGGCCATTGGAATGGGCACACACTATTCCCTTGGAGAGGGCAAGTACAGTCCTCAGGTTTGGCTCCAGGGACCTGAGCCTGTAGGTTTTGTAGGCCAGGGCTGTTTGGACAGTTGTCTGAAAACACAAACTCGGCTTATGTTTCGGGTCATAGGTATGGCAGGATTGACCTACAGACCATGAGGAGAACTCTTCTGGATTTGAAAGAAGGGCGAGTGTGAGGCTCCTGCTCAAGTTTTTGTCTCTGGATATCGTGTCACTCATGGTCGTGTAATTTCTGGGTGACTTCATGGGAAATGGACGAGTCTTACTCTCTGGTGGTTTGGCCCTGTCCAAAGAATTTGGGGTCATTCTGTGGGCTGGAAGAATTCCGTTGTTTTTTTTTTTTGTTGTTATTGTTGTTTTCTTTATTAACCTCAGGTGTCCCACCAAATGAGGGATTCCAAAGTAGAGCCCTGTAGAGGGGCGACTGGACAATCAGAAATCTGGGTAAAATTGGGGCTAGGGACATGTCAAGCCCATTATGACATCTAATGGTCCAGCCACTGAGAGGACTTACTAGAGGACAGGACTCATGTTGAGGGTCACAATGCGTTTGTATGCCCTCGTCTCACTCAAGAATGGGCGGGGCCTCAGGGTGAATGCTGGTTTCGCTTACACTGAACGTTGGACTACGTGTCAACCACAAGGGTTCCTACAATGGGTACGGGGAGTTCTGATTTCTGCATCACACTCACCCCTGGGCATTGATTGGAGATAAGGTCTCGGTTCTGAAGCCTGAAAACTGAGGTAGCGAAGAGAAGATGACCTAAGGCCATGGCGGGTTTTATGTGCTCAGTGTGCGGTCAGCTTTCTGAGTGTTGGTCAGGAGGTCCGGGCTCAGGTTTGTTCGACAGTGCATTAGTGCCCAGGTTAGACTATAAATTTGGGTAAAGTCGTGTGCTGTGTAGGTTTACCCTCATTTAAGTTGCCTGGGCAGCTCATGAGGCAATAATTTTTTTTCTAGAGGGCAGGCAGAGTGCTGCATTGTGGGTCCGGAATTGACAAACTTGAGGGCTTCGGGGCCAGGAGTGTGAGGACGGAAGTCTGAGAAGACAAGCAAGACTTGGGTTTCAGGGCGAGGGCACGGCAGATACCCCCTGCAGATCTGAACCAATATCTCATGCATCTGAAGTCAGGGCGAGGATCAGACGTTGGCTCAGGTTGGAGTTTCTGTGCATGACGGCCGCTTCATGAAGGGAGCGGAATCTCGTGGCCATTGAGGTTTTCCCACGTTGGGAGTTGTGGGATGCCCCCTTCAAGGATTCCTTCTGCAGGACAATTAAGACCTTTTGGACAGCTCCAGGACATCCCCTATGGAATGCCTCCAGATCACCGTTCGTGGATGGATGCCTGGGAAGCCCGCCTCGCATTCCAATTGTCTCCTAGCAACAAGACAGTTTAGATCTGATGGCTCTGCCGGAGCAACCGGGGTGGCTGAGTTGAAATGGACTTTCCTGAAAATGGGTCCTAATGTGTTTTTGTGTCCATGAGGTCCTTGGAATGGGGCGGTGGCACCGGTACCCTGAAGTACTCTCCTAAGCTTTGGACATGGCTCCCATGCACAGGTTTCCTTGTGGAGTCGAGATGAGTTCTGATGGGTGCCTCAGGAAGACCCCTATGCTCGTATTGGATCAGGCTTTTGAGGACACATGCCTGTAACCCAAAGCAATGGATCCTATTATGGCCTAGGGTCCTGTCTGGTTCAATCTTCTTCTCTGGGGACATCCATCTATGGTATGAGTGGAGGTCGATTATCAGCTGGTGTCAGACAGCCCTTGTTTGTTCCGGGCGACCTACACTATTGGGATGGCCTCAGGGACGTTGGAAGTTTCTCCAAATTTGTGCGATTTTGGACCATGGAATGGGCAGAATTCCCATGGATTGGTAGGCACGGTCCTAATGTGTGGCTCCAGGGGCCCAGCCTGGAGTGTGTGTTGCCCAAAATTTGAGGACAGAAGTCTGAAAACACAAACTTAGCTTAGGTTTGGGGACGTAGGTATGGCAGGCCCGATCTACAAGCCATGAGAAGAACTCTTCAGGATATGAAGAAAGTGCGAGTCTGAAGCGCTTGCTCAGGGTTTTGTCTCTGGATTTTGTATCAGCGATGGCCGTGGAATGTTGGGGAGGCCTCATGGGCCATGGACGAATCTTCCTCTCTGAGGATTTGGCCCGATTCCCAATTGCTTTTCGTCAGTCTGTGGGATGGGAGGACTCATTTCAGTTTTGTTACCTCAGGTGTCCCACCAAAAGAGGAATTCCAAAGGCAAGCCGTGCGGAAGACTGAAGGGACAACTTGAACTATGGTTAAAAATTGGGGCCTAGGCGCATGGCAAGCCCAATATGCTATCTCTTCATCAAGCCACTGAGTGGCCTTACTTGAGGACTGGGCTCAGCCTGAGGGTCACAATGTGCGTTTGTGACCAATGTGGCCCGGTTGCATGGGCGGGGGCTCATGGGCCACACTGTTTCAACTACACTGAACGTTGGACAACATGCCAACCACAAGGTTTCTTGCCATGGGGAAGGAGTTCGGATTTCTGCATATCCTTCAACCCTGGGCAGTGATTGGAGATAAGGTCTAGGTTCTGAAACCTGAAAACCGAGGTTGGGAAGAGATGACGACCTAAGGCCATGGCGGCTCTTTGTGCTCAGTGTGCGGCCAGCTGTCAGGGATGGGCCAGGAGATCCAGGCTCAGGCTGTGGCAGAAAGGGCATTAGTACCCTGGTCAGCCTATGTATTTGGGGTACAGCCAAGGTCGGTGCAGGTTGATCCTCATTTGGGGTTACTGGGTAGCCCCAGAGGACAATGTTTTTCTTCAGGGGGGCCAGCAGAGTGCTGCATTGTAGTTCTGGATTGCCAAACTGGAGGGCTTGTGGGCCAGTAGTCTGACGACAAAAGTCTGAGAACTTAGGCTAGGCTTAGGTTTCTGGGTGAGGCCATGGCAGGCACAATCTACAGACCTGAATCGAGATCTCGTGCATCTGTAGTCAGGGCGAGGATCAGACGATCGCTCAGGTTGGAGATTCGGTCCATGATGGCCCCTTTATGAATGGAAGGTCATAACGAGGCCATGGGGGTTTTCCCACGATGGGAGTTTTGAGAAGCTCCAAACTGCAGAGGGTCTTCTGCAGGACAATTGAGACCTGTTGTTTGGCTCCAGGCCAATGATTCTGAGCAGGCTTCTAAGGATGGATGGCTGGGTAGCCCACTTCGCATTCCAATTGTCTCCTAGCAACAAGACAGGTAAGATCTCCTGGATCTGTGGGGAGCAACCGAGGACGCTGAGTTGAAGTGGACACCCCTGAGGATGGGTCCTAATGTGCTTTTGTGTCTATGGAGACCTTGGAATGAAGCTGTGGCCCTGGGGCCCTAAAGGGTTCTCCTAAACAGAGGCTTTGACACAGCTCCAACGTGCAAGTTTCCCATGTGTAGATGAGATGTTTTCTGATGGGTGAGTCAAGAAACAGTTATATGCTGCTTTTGAAATCCAGGCCTCTGAGAAGAGATCCTGGAAACCAAAGCAATGGATCTGATTAGTGCCTAGGGGCCTGTTCTTTCCTTTATACCTAAGGGGACATCTGTCTATGGGTCTGAGTGCAGGTAGGTGCTCAGTTGGGCTCAGATAGCCCCTGTTTATCCTGGGAAGCCACCACTATTGAGATGGATCAGGGACTTTGGAGATTTACCCTATTAGAAGGGTTTTGGCCATTGGAATGGGCACACACAATTCCCTTGGAGAGGGCAAGTACAGTCCTCAGGTTTGGCTCCAGGGGCCTGAGCCGGTAGGTTGTGTAGGCCAGGGCTGTTTGGACAGTTGTCTGAAAACACAAACTCGGCTTATGTTTCGGGTCATAAGTATGGCAGGACTGAACTACAGACCATGAGGAGAACTCTTCGGGATTTGAAAGAAGGGCGAGTGTGAGGCTCCTGCTCAAGTTTTTGTCTCTGGATATCGTGTCACTCATGGTCGTGTAATTTCTGGGTGACTTCATAGGAAATGAACGAGTCTAACTCTCTGGTGTTTTGGCCCCGCCCAAAGAGTTTGGGGTCATTCTGTGGGCTGGAAGAAGTCCGTTTATTTCTTGTTGTTCTTGTTTTCTTTTTTAACCTCAGGTGTCCCACCAAATGAGGGATTCCAGAGTAGAGCCCTGGGGAGGGCGACTGGACAATCAGAAATCTGGTAAAAATTGGGGCCTAGGGACATGTCAAGCCCATTATGACATCTAATGGTCCAGCCACTGAGAGGACTTACTAGAGGACAGGACTCATGCTGAGGGTCACAATGCGTGTGTATGCCCTCGTCGCACTCAAGAATGGGCGGGTCCTCAGGGTGAATGCTGGATTCTCCTACACTGAACGTTGGACAACGTGCCAACCACAAGGGTTCTTGCCATGATTAAGGTGGAGTTCTGATTTCTGCATCACACTCACCCCTGGGCAGTGATTGGAGATAAGGTCTCGGTTCTGAAGCCTGAAAACTGAGGTAGCGAAGAGATGATGACCTAAGGCCATGGCGGGATTTATGTGCTAGGTGTGCGGTCAGCTTTCTTTGTGTTGGTCAGGAGGTCCGGGCTCAGGTTGTGTTGGACAGTGCATTATTGCCCAGGTTAGACTATATAATTTGGGTAACGTCGAGTGCTGTGTAGGTTTATCCTCATTTAAGTTGCCTGAGCAGCTCATGAGGCAATAATTTTTTTTCTAGAGGGCAGGCAGAGTGCTGCATTGTGGGTCCGGAATTGACAAACTAGAGGGCTTCGGGGCCAGGAGTGTGAGGACGGAAGTCTGAGAAGACAAGCTAGACTTGGGTTTCAGGGTGAGGGAACGGCAGGTACCCCCTGCAGATCTGAACCAATATCTCATGCATCTGATGTCAGGGTGAGGATCAGACGTTGGCTCAGGTTGGATTTTCTGTGCATGACGGCCGCTTCATGAAGGGAGGGGAATCTCGGGGCCATTGAGGTTTTCCCACGTTGGGAGTTGTGGGATGCCCCCTTCAAGGATTCCGTCTGCGGGACAATTGAGACCTGTTGGACAGCTCCAGGTCATCTCATATGGAATGACTCCAGAGCACCGTTCGCGGATGGATGCCTGGGAAGCCCGCCTCGCATTCCAATTGTCTCCTAGCATCAAGACAGTTTAGATCTGATGGCTCTGCCAGAGCAACCGGGGTGGCTGAGTTGAAATCGACTTTCCTGAGGATGGGTCCTAATGTGTTTTTGTGTCCATGAGGGCCTTGGAATGGGGCGGTGGCACCGGGAACCTGAAGTACTCTCCTAAAGTTTGGACATGGCTCCCATGCACAGGTTTCCTTGTGGAGACGGGACGAGTTCTGATGGGTGCCTCAGGAAGACCCCTATGCTCGTATTGGAATCAGGCTTTTGAGAACACATGCCTGTAACCCAAAGCCATGGTTCCTATTATGGCCTAGGGTCCTGTCTGGTTCAATCTTCTTCTCTGGGGACATCCATCTATGGTATGAGTGGAGGTCGATTATCAGCTGGTGTCAGACAGACCTTGTTTGTTCCGGGTGACCTACAATATTGGGATGGCCTCAGGGACTTTGGAGGTTTCTCCTAATATGTACGATTTTGGACCATGGAATGGGCAGAATTCCCTGGATTGGTAGGCACAGTCCTAATGTGTGGCTCCAGAAGACCAGCCTGGAGGGTGCGTGGCCCAAGACTTTGAGGACAGAAGTCTAAAAAAACACAAACTCAGCTTAGGTTTGGGGACGTAGTTATGGCAGGCCCGATCTACAAACCATGAGAAGAACTCTTCAGGATATGAAGAAAGTGCGAGTTTGAGGTGCTTGCTCAGGCTTTTGTCTCTGGATTTTATATCAGCGATGGCCGTGGAATGTCGGGGAGGCCTCATGGGCCATGGACGAATCCTCCTCTCTGAGGATTTGGCCCGATTCCAATTGCTTTTCGTCAGTCTGTGGGATGGGAGGACTCATTTCAGTTTTGTTACCTCAGGTGTCCCAACAAAAGAGAAATTCCAAAGCATAGCCGTGGGGAAGACTGAAGGGACAACCCGAACTATGGTTAAAAATTGGGGCCTAGGGGCATGACAAGCCCAATATGCTATCTCTTCATCCAGCCACTGAGTGGCCTTACTTGAGGACTGGGCTCAGCCTGAGGGTCACAATGTGTGTTTGTGACCAATGTGGCCCGCGAGCATGGGCGGGGCCTCATGGGCCACACTGGTTTCAACTACTTTGAACGTTGGAGAACATGCCAACCCCAAGGTTTCTTGACATGGGGAAGGAGTTCTGATTTCTGCATCACCTTCAACCCTGGGCAGTGATTGGCGATAAGGTCTAGGTTCTGAAACCTGAAAACCGAGGTTGGGAAGAGATGACGCCCTAAGGCCACGGCGGCTCGATGTGCTCAGTGTGCGTCCAGCTGTCTGGGAGGGGCCAGGGGGTCCAGGCTGAGGCTGTGTCAGAAAGGACATTAGTGCCCTGGTCTGCCTTTGTATTTGGGGTACAGCCAAGGTCGGTGCAGGTTGATTCTCATTTGGGGTTACTGGGTAGCCCCAGAGGACAATGTTTTTTCTTCTGGGGGACAGGCAGAGTGCTGCATTGTAGTTCTGGATTGCCAAACTGGAGGGCTTGTGGGCCAGTAGTCTGACGACAAAAGTCTGAGAACACAGGCTAGGCTTAGGTTTCTGGGTGAGGCCATGGCAGGCACAATATACAGACCTGAATCGAGATCTCGTGCATCTGTAGTCAGGGCGAGGATCAGACGATCGCTCAGGTTGATTTTCTGTTCCTAATGGCCCCTTCATGAATGGGGGCGCATCACGAGGCAATGGGGGTTTTCCCACGATGAGAGTTTTGAAAAGCTCCAAACTGCAGAGCGTCTTCTGCAGGACAATTGAGACCTGTTGTTTGGCTCCAGGCCAATGATTCTGAGCAGGCTTCTAAGGATGGATGGCCGGGTAGCCCACCTCGCATTCCAATTGTCTCCTAGCAACAAGACAGGTTAGATCTCCTGGATCTGTGGGGAGCAACCGAGGACGCTGAGTTGAAGTGGACACCCCTGGGGATGTTTCCTAATGTGCTTTTGTGTCTATGGAGACCTTGGAATGAAGCTGTGGCCCTGGGGCCCTAAAGGGTTCTCCTAAACAGAGGCTTTGACACAGCTCCAACGTGCAAGTTTCCCATGTGTAGATGAGATGTTTTCTGATGGGTGAGTCAAGCAACAGCTATATGCTGCTTTTGAAATCCAGGCCTCTGAGGAGAGATGCCTGGCAACCAAAGCAATGGATCTGATTAGTGCCTAGGGGCCTGTTCTTTCCTTTTTACCTCTGGGGACATCTGTCTATGGGTCTGAGTGCAGGTAGGTGCTCACTTGGGCTCAGATAGCCCCTGTTTTTCCTGGGAAGCCACAACTATTGAGATGGATCAGGGATTTGGAGGTTTATCCTATTAGAAGGCTTGTGGCCATTGGAATGGGCACACACAATTCCTTTGGAGAGGGCAATTACAGTCCTCAGGTTTGGCTCCAGGGGCCTGAGCCTGTAGGTTGTGTAGGCCAGGGCTGTTTGGACAGTTGTCTGAAAACACAGACTCGGCTTATGTTTCGGGTCATAGGTATGGCAGGACTGATCTACAGACCATGAGGAGATCTCTTCGGGATTTAAAAGAAGCACGAGTGTGAGGCTCCTGCTCAAGTTTTTGTCTCTGGATATCGTGTCACTCATGGTCGTGGAATTTCTGGGTGACCTCATGGGAAATGGACGAGTCTTACTCTCTGGTGGTTTGGCCCCGTCCAAAGAGTTTGGGGTCATTCTGTGGGCTGGAATAAGTCCGTTTTTTTTTTTGTTGTTGTTGTTGTTGTTGTTTTCTTTTTTAACCTCAGGTGTCCCACCAAATGAGGGATTCCAGAGTAGAGCCCTGGGGAGGGGCGACTGGACAATCAGAAATCAGGTTAAAAATTGGGGCCTAGGGACATGTCAAGCCCATTATGACATCTAATGGTCCAGCCTCTGAGAGGATTTAATATATTACAGGACTCATGCTGAGGGTCACAATGCGTGTCTATGCCCTCGTCGCACTCAAGAATGGGCGGGGCCTCAGCGTGAATGCTGGTTTCTCCTACACTGAACTTTGGACAACGTGCCAACCACAAGGGTTCTTGCCATGGGTAAGGAGGAGTTCTGATTTCTGCATCACACTCACCCCTGGGCAGTGATTGGAGATAAGGTCTCGGTTCTGAAGCCTGAGAACTGAGGTAGGGAAGAGATGATGACCTAAGGCCATGGCAGGTTTTATGTGCTCAGTGTGCGGTCAGATTTCTGGGTGTTGGTCAGGAGGTCCGGGCTCAGGTTGTGTTCGACAGTGCATTAGTGCCCAAGTTAGACTATATAATTTTTGTAAAGTCGAGTGCTGTGTAGGTTGATCCTCATTTAAGGTGCCTGGGCAGCTCATGAGGCAATACTTTTTTTTTTTAGAGGGCAGACAGAGTGCTGCATTGTGGGTCCGGAATTGCCAAACTTGAGGGCTTCGGGGCCAGGAGTGTGAGGACGGAAGTCTGAGAAGACAAGCTAGACTTGGGTTTCAGGGCGAGGGCACGGCAGGTTACCCCTGCAGATCTGAACCAATATCTCATGCATGAAGTCAGGGCGAGGATCAGACGTTGGCTCAGGTCGGAGTTTCTGTGCATGACTGCCGCTTCATAAAGGGAGCGGCATCTCGAGGCCATTGAGGTTTTCCCACGTTGGGAGTCGTGGGATGCCCCCTTCAAAGATTCCTTCTGCGGGACAATTGAGACCAGTTGGACAGCTCCAGGACATCCCATATGGAATGACTCCAGAGCACCGTTCGCGGATGGATGCCTGGGAAGCCCGCCTAGCATTCCAATTGTCTCCTAGCAACAAGACAGTTTAGATCTGATCTCTCTGCCGGAGCAATCGGGGTGGCTGAGGAAACGGACTTTCCTGAGGATTGGTCCTAATGTGTTTTTGGGTCCATGAGGGCCTTGGAATGGGGCGGTGGCACCGGGACCCTGAAGTACTCTCCTAAGCTTTGGACATGGCTCCCATGCACAGGTTTCCTTGTGGAGACGAGATGAGTTCTGATGGGTGCCTCAGGAAAACCCCTATGCTCGTATTGGAATCAGGCGTTTGAAACCACATGCCTGTAACCCAAAGCAATGGATCCTATTATGGCCTAGGGTCCTGTCCGGTTCAATCTTCTTCTCTGGGGACATCCATCTATGGTATGAGTGGAGGTCGATTATGAGCTGGAGTCAGACAGCCCTTGTTTGTTTCGGGCGACCTACACTATTGGGATGGCCTCAGGGACTTTGGAGGTTTCTCCTAATTTGTACGATTTTGGACCATGGAATGGGCAGAATTCCCATGGATTGGTAGGCACATTCCTAATGTGTGGCTCCAGCGGCCCAGCCTGGAGGGTGTGTGGCCCAAGACTTTGAGGACAGAAGTCTGGAAACACAAACTCAGCTTAGGTTTGGGGACGTAGGTATGGCAGGCCCGATCTATAAACCATGAGAAGAACTCTTTAGGATATGAAGAAAGTGCGAGTCTGAGGCGCTAGCTTAGGCTTTTGTCTCTGGATTTTGTATCAGCGACGGCCGTGGAATGTCGGGGAGGCCTCATGGGCCATGGACGAATCTACCTCTCTGAGGATTTGGCCCGATTCCCAATTGCTTTTCGTCAATCTGTGGGATAGGAGGACACATTTCAGATTTGTTACTTCAGGTGTCCCACCAAAAGAGGAATTCCATAGCAAAGCCGTGGGGAAGACTGAAGGGACAACCCGAACTATGGTTAAAAATTGGGGCCTAGGGGCATTGCAAGACCAATATGCTATCTCTTCATCCAGCCACTGAGGGGCCTTACTTGAGGACTGGGCTCAGCCTGAGGGTCACAATGTGTGTTTGTGACCAATGTGGCCCGCGAGCATGGGCCGGGCCTCATGGGCCACACTGGTTTCAACTACACTGAAGGTTGGACAACATGCCAACCACAAGGTTTCTTGCCATGGGGAAGGAGTTCTGATTTCTGCATCACCTTCAACCCTGGGCAGTGATTGGAGATAAGGTCTAGGTTCTGAAACCTGAAAACCGTGGTTGGGAAGAGATGACGACCTAAGGCCATGGCGGCTCGATGTGCTCAGTGTGCGGCCAGCTGTCTGGGAGGGGCCAGGGGTCCAGGCTCAGGCTGTGTCAGAAAGGGTATTAGTGCCCTGGTAAGCTTATGTATTTGGGGTACAGCCAAGTTCGGTGGAGGTTGATCCTCATTTGGGGTTACTGGGTAGCCCCAGAGGACAATGTTTTTCTTCTGGTGGGCAGGCAGAGTGCTGCATTGTTGTTCTAGATTGCCAAACTGGAGGGCTTGTGGGCCAGTAGTCTGACGACAAAAGTCTGAGAACACAAGCTAGGCTTAGGTTTCTGGGTGAGGCCATGGCAGGCACAATCTACAGACCTGAATCGAGATCTCGTGCATCTGAAGTCAGGGCGAGGATCAGACGATCGCTCAGGTTGGAGTTTCTGTCCCTGATGGCCCCTTTATGAATGGAAGGGCATAACGAGGCCATGGGGATTTTCCCATGATGGGAGTTGTGAGAAGCTCCAAACTGCAGAGAGTCTTCTGCAGGACAATTGAGACCTGTTGTTTGGCTCCAGACCAATGATTCTGAGCAGGGTTCTAAGGATGGATGGCTGGGTAGCCCACCTCGCATTCCAATTGTCTCCTAGCAACAAGACAGGTTAGATCTCCTGGATCTGTGGGGAGCAACCGAGGACGCTGAGTTGAAATGGACACCCCTGGGGATGGGTCCTAATGTGCTTTTGTGCCTATGGAGACCTTGGCATGAAGCGGTGGCACTGGGGCCCTAAAGGGTTCTCCTAAACAGAGGCTTTGACACAGCTCCAACGTGCAAGTTTCCCATGTGTAGATGAGATGTTTTCTGATGGGTGAGTCAAGAAACAGCTATATGCTGCTTTTGATCCAGGCCACTGAGGAGAGATGCCTGGCAACCAAAGCAATGGATCTGATTAGTGCCTAGGGGCCTGTTCTTTCCTTTTTACCTCTGGGGACATCTGTCTATGGGTCTGAGTGCAGGTAGGTGCTCACTTGGGCTCAGATTGCCCCTGTTTTTCCTGGGAAGCCACCACTATTGAGATGGATCAGGGATTTGGAGGTTTATCCTATTAGAAGGCTTGTGGCCATTGGAATGGGCACACACAATTCCTTTGGAGAGGGCAATTACAGTCCTCAGGTTTGGCTCCAGGGGCCTGAGCCTGTAGGTTGTGTAGGCCAGGGCTGTTTGGACAGTTGTCTGAAAACACAGACTCGGCTTATGTTTCGGGTCATAGGTATTGCAGGACTGATCTACAGACCATGAGGAGATCTCTTCGGGATTTAAAAGAAGCACGAGTTTGAGGCTCCTGCTCAAGTTTTTGTCTCTGGATATCGTGTCACTCATGGTCGTGGAATTTCTGGAGGACTTCATCGGAAATGGACGAGTCTTACTCTCTGGTGGTTGGGCCCCGTCCAAAGAGTTTGGGGTCATTCTGTGGGCTGGAAAAAGTCCGTTTGGTTTTGTTGTTGTTGTTGTTTTCTTTTTTAACCTCAGTTGTCCCACCAAATGAGGGATTCCAGAGTAGAGCCCTGGGGAGGGGCGACTGGACAATCAGAAATCTGGTTAAAAATTGGGGCCTAGGGACTTGTCAAGCCCATTATGACATCTAATGGTCCAGCCACTGAGAGGACTTACTAGAGGACAGGACTCATGCTGAGGGTCACAATACGTGTGTATGACCTCGTCGCACTCACGAATGGGCGGGGCCTCAGGGTGAATACTGGTTTCTACTACACTGAACGTTGGACAACGTGCCAACCACAAGGTTTCTTGCCATGGGTAAGGAGGAGTTCTGATTTCTGCATCACACTCACCCCTGGGCAGTGATTGGAGATAAGGTCTCGGTTCTGAAGCCTGAGAACTGAGGTAGGGAAGAGATGATGACCTAAGGCCATGGCAGGTTTTTTGTGCTCAGTGTGCGGTCAGCTTTCTGGGTGTTGGTCAGGAGGTCCGGGCTCAGGTTGTGTTCGACAGTGCATTACTGCCCAAGTTAGACTATATAATTATTGTAAAGTCGAGTGCTGGGTAGGTTTATCCTCATTTAAGGTGCCTGGGCAGCTCATGAGGCAATAATTTTTTTTTTTTCTAGAGGGCAGGCAGAGTGCTGCATTGTGGGTCCGGAATTGCCAATCTTGAGGGCTTCGGGGCCAGGAGTGTGAGGACGGAGGTCTGAGAAGACAAGCTAGACTTGGGTTTCAGGGCGAGGGCACGGCAGGTTCCCCCTGCAGATCTGAACCAATATCTCATGCATCTGAAGTCAGGGCGAGGATCAGACGTTGGCTCAGGTTGGAGTTTCTGTGCATGACGGCCGCTTCATGAAGGGAGCGGCATCTCGAGCCCATTGAGGTTTTCCCACGTTGGGAGTTGTGGGATGCCCCCTTCAAGGATTCCTTCTGCGGGACAATTGAGACCTGTTGGACAGCTCCAGGACATCCCATATGGAATGACTCCAGAGCACCGTTCGCGGATCAATGCCTGGGAAGCCTGCCTCGCATTCCAATTTTCTCCTAGCAACAAGACAGTTTAGTTCTGATGGCTCTGCCAGAGCTATCGGGGTGGCTGAGTTGAAATGGACTTTCCTGAGGATGGGTCCTAATGTGGTTTTGGGTCCATGAGGGCCTTGGAATGGGGCGGTGGCACCGGGACCTTGAAGTACTCTCCTAAGCTTTGGACATGGCTCCCATGCACAGGTTTCCTTGTGGAGACGAGATGAGTTCTGATGGGTGCCTCAGGAAGACCCCTATGCTCATATTGGAATCAGGCTTTTGAGGACATATGCCTGTAACCCAAAGCAATGGATTCTATTATGGCCTAGGGTCTTGTCTGGTTCAATCTTCTTCTCTGGGGACATCCATCTATGGTATGAGTGGAGGTCGAATATCAGCTGGTGTCAGACAGCCCTTGTTTGTTCCGGGCGACCTACACTATTGGGATGGCCTCAGGGACTTTGGAGGTTTCTCCTAATTTGTCCGATTTTGGACCATGGAATGGGCAGAATTCCCATGGATTGGTAGGCATAGTCCTAATGTGTGGCTTCAGGAGCCCAGCCTGGAGGGTGTGTGGCCTAAGATTTTGAGGATAGAACTCTGAAAACACAAACTCAGCTTAGGTTTGGGGACGTAGGTATGGCAGGCCCGATCTACAAACCATGAGAAAAACTCTTCAGGATATGAAGAAAGTGTGAGTCTGAGGCGCTTGCTCAGGCTTTTGTCTCTGGATTTTGTATCAGCGACCGCCGTGGAATGACGGCGAGTCCTTCTGGGCCATGGACGAATCTTCCTCTCTGAGGATTTGGCCCGATTCCCAATTGCTTTTCGTCAATCTGTGGGATGGGAGGACTCATTTCAGTTTTGTTACCTCAGGTGTCCCACCAAAAGAGGAATTCCAAAGCAAAGCCGTGGGGAAGACTGAAGGGACAACCCGAACTATGGTTAAAAATTGGGGCCTAGGGGCATGGCAAGCCCAATATGCTATCTCTTCATCCAGCTACTGAGTGGCCTTACTTGAGGACTGGGCTCAGCCTGAGGGTCACAATGTGTGTTTGTGACCAATGTGGCCCGCGAGCATGGGCGGGGCCTCATGGGCCACACTGGTTTCAACTACACTGAAGGTTGGACAACATGCCAAACACAAGGTTTCTTGCCATGGGGAAGGAGTTCTGATTTCTGCATCACCTTCAACCCTGGGCAGTGATTGGAGATAAGGTCTAGGTTCTGAAACCTGAAAACCGAGGTTGGGAAGAGATGACGACCTAAGGCCATGGCGGTTCGATGTGCTCAGTGTGCAGCCAGCTGTCAGGGAGGGGTCCGGGGGTCCAGGCTCAGGCTGTGTCAGAAAGGGCATTAATGCCCTTGTCAGCCTATGTATTTGGGGTACAGCCAAGGTTGGTGCAGGTTGATCCTCATTTAGGGTTACTGTGTAGCCCCAGAAGACAATGTTTTTCTTCAGGAGGGCAGGCAGAGTGCTGCATTGTAGTTCTGGATTGCCAAACTGGAGGGCATGTGGGCCAGTAGTCTGACGACAAAAGTCTGTGAACACAAGCTAGGCTTAGGTTTCTGTGTTAGGCCATGGCAGGCACAATCTACAGACCTGAATCTAGATCTCGTGCATCTGAAGTCAGGGCGAGGATCAGACGATCGCTCAGGTTGGAGTTTCTGTCGCTGATGGCCCCTTCATGAATGGGGGTCATCACGAGGCCATGGGGGTTTTCCCACGATGGGAGTTGTGAGACGCTCCAAACTGCATAGAGCATTCTGCAGGACAATTGAGACCTGTTGTTTGGGTCGAAGCCAATGATTCTGAACAGGGTTCTAAGGATGGATGGCTGGGTAGCCCACCTCGCATTCCAATTGTCTCCTAGCAACAAGACAGGTTAGATCTCCTGGATCTGTGGGGAGAAACCGAGGGCCCTGAGTTGAAATGGACAGCCCTGGGGATGGGTCCTAATTTGTTTGTGTCTGTGGAGACCTTGGAATGAAGCGGAGGCACCGGGGCCCTAAAGGGTTCTCCTAAACGGAGGCTTCGACACAGCTCCAACGTGCAAGTTTCCCATGTGTAGATGAGATGTTTTCTGATGGGTGAGTCACGAAACAGCTATATGCTGCTTTTGAAATCCAGGCCTCAGAGGAGAGATGCCTGGAAACCAAAGCAATGGATCTGATTAGTGCCTAGGGGCCTGTTCTTTCCTTTCTCCTCTGGGGACATCTGTCTATGGGTCTGAGTGCAGGTAGGTGCTCATTTGGGCTCAGATTGTCCCTGGATCAGGGTCTTTGGAGGTTTATCCTATTAGAAGGGTTGTGGCCATTTGAATGGGCACACACAATTCCCTTGGAGCGGGCAAGTACAGTCCTCAGGTTTGGCTCCAGGGGCCTGAGCCTGTAGGTTGTGTAGGCCAGGGCTGTTTGGACAGTTGTCTGAAAACACAGACTCGGCTTATGTTTCGGGTCATCGGTATGGCAGGACTGATCTACAGACCATGAGGAGGTCTCTTTGGGATTTGAAAGAATCGCGACTGTGAGGCTCCTGCTCAAGTTTTTGTCTCTGGATATCGTGTCACTCATGGTCGTGGAATTTCTGGGTGACTTCATGGGAAATGGACGAGTCTTACTCTCTGGTGGTTGGGCCCCGTCCAAAGAGTTTGGGGTCATTCTGTGGGCTGGAATAAGTCCGTTTTTTTTTTGTTTGTTTGTTTTTGTTGTTGTTTTCTTTTTTAACCTCAGGTGTCCCACCAAATGAGGGATTCCAGAGTAGAGCCCTGGGGAGGGGCGACTGTACAATCAGAAATCTGGTTAAAAATTCGGGCTTAGGGACATGTCAAGCCCATTATGACATCTAATGGTCCAGCCACTGAGAGGACTTACTAGAGGATAGGACTCATGCTGAGGGTCACAATGCGTGTGTATGCCCTCTTCGCACTCAAGAATGGACGGGGCCTCAGGGTGAATGCTGGTTTTTCCTACACTGAACGTTGGACAACGTGCCAACCGCAAGGGTTCTTGCCATGGGTAAGGAGGAGTTCTGATTTCTGCATCACACTCACCCCTGGGCAGTGATTGGTGATAAGGTCTCGGTTCTGAAGCCAGAAAACTGAGGTAGGGAAGAGATGATGACCTAAGCCCATGGCGGGTTTTATGTGCTCAGTGTGCGGTCAGCTTTCTGGGTGTTGGTAGGAGGTCCTGGCTCAGGTTGTGTTCGACAGTGCAATAGTGCCCAGGTTAGACTATATAATTTGAGTAAAGTCGAGTGCTGTGTAGGTTTATCCTCATTTAAGGTGCCTGGGCAGCTCATGAGGCAATAATTTTTTTTCTAGAGGGCAGGCAGAGTGCTGCATTGTGGGTCCGGAATTGCCAAACTTGAGGGCTTCGGGGCCAGGAGTGTGAGGATGGAAGTTTGAGAAGACAAGCTAGACTTGGGTTTCAAGGCGAGGTCACGTCAGGTACCCCCTGCAGACTGAACAAATATCTCATGCATCTGAAGTCAGGGCGAGGATCAGACATTGGCTCAGGTTGGAGTTTCTGTGCATGACGGCCGCTTCAAGAAGGGAGCGGAATCTCGAGGCCATTGAGGTTTTCCCACTTTGGGAGTTGTGGGATGCCCCCTTCAAGGATTCCTTCTGCGGGACAATTGAGAACTGTTGGACAGCTCCAGGACATCCCATATGGAATGACTCCAGAGCACCGTTCGCGAATGGATGCTTGGGAAGCCCACCTCGCATTCCAATTGTCTCCTAGCAACAAGATAGTTTAGATCTGATGGCTCTGCCGGAGCAACCGGGGTGGCTGAGTTGAAATGGACTTTCCTGAGGATGGGTCCTAATGTGTTTTTGTGTCCATGAGGGCCTTGGAATGGGGCGTTGGCACCGGACCCTGAAGTACTCTCCTAAGCTTTGGACATGGCTCCCATGCACAGGTTTCCTTGTGGAGACGAGTTGAGTTCTGATGGGTGCCTCAGGAAAACCCCTATGCTCGTATTGGAATCAGGCTTGTGAGGACACATGCCTGTAACCCAAAGCAATGGATCCTATTATGGCCTAGGGTCCTGTCTGGTTCAATCTTCTTCTCTGGGGACATCAATCTATGGTATGAGTGGAGGTCAATTATCAGCTGGTGTCAGACAGCCCTTTTTTGTTCCGGGAGACCAAAAGTATTGGGATGGCCTCAGGGACTTTGGAGGTTTCTCCTAATTTGTATGAATTTGGACCATGGAATTGGCAGAATTCCCATGGATTATTAGGCACAGTCCTAATGTGTGGCTCCAGGGGCCCAGCCTGGTGGGTGTGTGGCCCAAAACTTTGAGGACAGAAGTCTGGAAACACAAACTCAGCTTAGGTTTGGGGACATAGGTATGGCAGGCCCGATCTACAAACCATGAAAAGAACTCTTTAGGATATGAAGAAAGTGCGAGTCTGAGGCGCTAGCTTAGGCTTTTTTTTCTGGATTTTGTATCAGAGTCGGCCGTGGAATGTCGGGTAGGCCTCATGGGCCATGGACGAATCTTCCTCTCTGAGGATTTGGCCCGATTCCCAATTGCTTTTCGTCAATCTGTGGGATAGGAGGACTCATTTCAGTTTTGTTACCTCAGGTGTCCCACCAAAAGAGGAATTCCATAGCAAAGCCGTGGGGAAGACTGAAGGGACAACCCGAACTATGGTTAAAAATTGGGGCCTAGGGGCATGGCAAGCCCAATATGCTATCTCTTCATCCAGCCACTGAGTGGCCTTACTTGAGGACTGGGCTCAGTCTGAGGGTCTCAATGTGTGTTTGTGACCAATGTGGCCCGCGAGTATGGGCGGGGCCTCATGGGCCACACTGGTTTCAACTACACTGAACGTTGGACCACATGCCAAGCACAAGGTTTTTAGCAATGGGGAAGGAGTTCTGTTTTCTGCATCACACTCACCCCTGGGCAGTGATTGGAGATAAGGTCTTGGTTCTGAAGCCTGAAAACTGAGGTAGGGTAGAGATGATGACCTAAGGCCATGGCGGGTTTTATGGGCTCAGTGTGCGGTCAGCTTTCTGGGTGTTGGTCAGGAGGTCCGGGCTCAGGTTGTGTTCGACAGTGCATTAGTGCCCAGGTTAGACTATATAATTTGGGTAAAGTCGTGTGCTGTGTAGGTTGATCCTCATTTAAGGTTCCTGGGCAGCTCATGAGGCAATAATCTTTTTTCTAGAGGGCAGGCAGAGTGCTGCATTGTGGGTCCGGAATTGCCAAACTTGAGGGCTTCGTGGCCAGGAGTGTGAGGATGGAAGTTTGAGAAGACAAGCTAGACTTGGGTTTCAGGGCGAGGGCACGGCAGGTACCCCCTGCAGATCTGAACCAATATCTCATGCATCTGAAGTCAGCGCGAGGATCAGACGTTGTCTCAGGTGGAGTTTCTGTGCATGACGGCCGCTTCATGAAGGGAGCGGAATCTCGAGGCCATTGAGGTTTTCCCACGTTGGGAGTTGTGGGATGCCCCCTTCAAAAATTCCTTCTGCGGGACAATTGAGACCTGTTGGGCAGCTCCAGGATATCCCATATGGAAAGACTCCAGAGCACCGTTCGGGGATGGATGCCAGGGAAGCGGGCCTCGTATTCCCATTGTCTCCAAGCAACAAGACAGTTGAGATCTGATGGCTCTGCGGGAGCAACCGGGGTGGCTGAGTTGAAATGGACTTTCCTGAGGATGGGGCCTAATATGTGTTTCTGTACATTAAAGCCTTGCAATGTGTCGGTAGCACTGGGACCCTGAAGTATTCTCCTAAGCTTTTGACATAGGTCCCATGCACAAGTTTCCTTGTGGAGACGAGATTTGTTCTGATGGGTGCCTCAGTAAACCCCTATGCTGGTCTTGGAATCCAGGCTTTTGAGGAGACATGCCTGTAAACCAAAGAAATGATCCGATTATGGCCTAGGGTCCTGTCTGGTTCCATCTCCTTCTCTAGGGACATCCATCTATGGTATGAGTGGAGGTTGATGCTCAGCTGGTGTCAGACCGCCCTTGTTTGTACCGGGAGACATACACTATTGGGATGGCCTCGGGAACTTTGGAGGGTTTTCCTAATATGTACGATTTTGGAAAATGGAATGGGCAGAATTCCCATGGATTGGGTAGGCACAGTCCTAATGTGTGGCTCCAGGGGCCCCAGCCTGGAGGGTGTGTGGCCCAGGAATTTGAGGACAGAAGTCTGAAAACACAAACAGCTTAGGTTTGGGGACGTAGGTATGGCAGGTCCAATCAACAAACCATGAGAAGAAATCTTCAGGATATGAAGAAAGAGCGAGTTGAGGCGCTTGCTGAGGGTTTTGTCTCTGGATTTTGTATCAAAGATCGGCGTGGAATGTGGGGAGGCCTCATGGGACATGGAAGAATCTTCCTCTCTGTGGATTTAGACCGGTCCCAATTTCTTTCCGTCAATATGTGGGATGGGAGGTCTCCTCACAGGTTTGTTACCTCAGGTGTCCCAACCGAAGAGGAATTCTAAAGCAGAGCCCTGGGGAAGAGTGAAGCGACAACCCAAACTATGGTTAAAAATTTGGAATAGGGGCATGGAAGGCCCAATATGCTGTCTCTAAATCCAGCCACTGAGAGGCCTTACTTGAGGACTGGGCTCAGGCTGAGGGTCATAATGTGTGGTTGTGACCAATGGGGCCCGCGAGCAAAGGCGGGGCCTCATGGGCCACACTGGTTTCAACTACACTGACTTTGGACAACATGCCAATCACAGGGTCTCTTGCCATGGGGAAGGTGTTCTGATGTCTGCATCACTTTCAACCCTGGGCAGTGGTTGGAGATAAGGTCTAGGTTCTGAAGCCTGAAAAACTGAAGTTGGGAAGAGATGATGACCTAAGGCCATGGCGGGTCTGATATGCTCAGTGTGCGGTCAGCAGCCTGTGTGTTGGTCAGGAGGTTCTGGCTCAGGTTGTGTCAGACAGTGCATTATAGCCCAGGTTAGACTATATGATTTTGGTACAGTCGAGTGCCATGTAGGTTTATCCTCATTTGAGGTGCATGGGCAGCTCTTTAGGCAAGATATTTTTTCTAGAAAGCAGGCATAGTGCTGCATTGTGGGTCCGGAATTGCCAAACTTGAGGGCTTCTGGGCCAGGAGTGTGAGGACAGAAGTCTGAGAACACAAGCTAGAGTTGGGCTTCAGGCCGAGGGCACGGCAGGTACCCCCTGCAGATCTGAACCAATATCTCATGCATCTGAAGTCAGGGCGAGGATCAGACGTTGGCTCAGGTTGGAGTTTCTGTGCATGACTGCCCCTTCATAAACGGAGCAGAATCTCAAGGCCATGGAGGTTTTCCCACGTTGGGAGTTGTGGGATACCTCCTTCAAGGATTCATGTGCGGGACAATTGAGACCTGTTGGGCAGCTCCAGGCATCCCATATGGAATTACTCCAGAGCAACGTTGGAGGATGGATGGCAGGGAAGGCCGCCTCGAATTCCAATTGTCTCATAGGAACAAAACAGTGGAGATCGGATGGCTCTGCGGGAGCAACCGGGGTGGCTGAGTTGAATGGAGTCTCCTGAGGATGGGGCCTAATATGTGTTTGTGTATGAAAGCCTTGGAATGGGGCGGTGGCACTGGGACCCTGAAGTATTCTCCTAAGCTTTTGACATAGCTCCCATGAACAAGTTTCATTGTGGAGACGAGATTTGTTCTGATGGGTGCCTTAGGAAATCCCTTATGCTGGTATTGGAATCCAGGCTTTTGAGGAGACACGCCTGTAAACCAAAGCAATGGATCCGATTATGGCCTAGGGTCCTGCCTGGTTCAATCTTCTACTCTGGGGATATCCGTCTATGGAATGAGTGGAGGTAGATGCTCACCTGGTGTCAGACCGCCCTTGTTTGTCCCCGGAGACCTACACTATTGGGATGGCCTCGGGGACTTTGGAGAATTCTCCTAATTTGTACGATTTTGGACAATGGAATGGGCAAAATTCCCATGGATTGGGTAGGCACAGTCCTAATGTGTGGCTCCAGGGGACCCAGCCTGGAGGGAGTGTGGCCCAGGAATTTGAGGACAGAAGTCTGAAAACACAAACTCAGCTTAGGTTTGGGGAAGTAGTCTTGCAAGTCCAATCTACAAACCATGAGAAGAACTATTCAGGATATGAAGAAAGAGCGAGTCTGAGGCGCTTGCTCAGGCTTTTGTCTCTGGATTTTGTATCAAAGATGGGCGTGGAACGTGGGGAGGCCTCATGGGCCATGGACGTATCTTCCTCTCTGTGGATTTGGCCCGGTCCCAATTTCTTTCCCTCAATCTGTGGGATGGGAGGTCTCCTCTCAGGTTTGTTACCTCAGGTGTCCCAACCAAAGAGGAATTCCAAAGCAGATCCCTGGGGAAGAGTGAAGGGACAACCCAAACTATGGTTAAAAATTGGGGCCTAGTGGCATGGCAGGCCCAATATGCTGTCTCTTCATCCAGCCACTGAGTGGCCTTACTTAAAGACTGGGTTCAGACTGAGGGTCAGCATGTGTGTTTGTGACCAATGTGGCCGCGAGGTTGGGCGGGGCCTCATGGGCAACACTGGTTTCAACTACACTGAACTTTGGACAACATGCCAATCACAAGGTCTCTTGCCATGGGGAAGGAGCTCTGATTTCTGCATCATTTTCAACACTGGGAAGTGGTTGTGATAAGGTCTAGGTTCTGAAGCCTGAAAACCACAGTTGGGAAGAGATGACGACCTAAGGCCATGGCGAGTCTCATGTGCTCAGTGTGCGGTCAGCTGCCTGTGTGTTGGTCCAGAGTTTCCCGTTCAGGTTGTGTCAGACAGTGCATTAGGGCCCAGGTTAGACTATATAATTTAGGTACCGTCGAGTGCCGTGAAAGTTTATCCTCATTTGAGATGCCTGGGAAAATCATTAGGCAATATATTTTTCCTAGAGGGCAGGCAGATTGCTGCATTGTGGGTCCGGAATTGCCAAACTTGAGGACTTCTGGGCCAGGAGGGTGAGGACAGAAGTCTGAGAACACAATTAGACTTGGGCTTCAGGCCGAGAGTATGGCAAGTACCCCCTGCAGATCTGATCCAATATCTCATGCATCTTAAGTCACGGCGAGGATCAGAAGTTGGCTCGGGTTGGAGTTTCTGTGCATGACTGCCCCTTCATGAACGGAGCGGAATCTCACGGCCATGGAGGTTTTCCAACGTTGGGAGTGTGGGATCCCCCTTCAAGGATTCCTTCTGCGGGACAATTGAGACCTGTTGGTCAGCTCCAGGACATCCCATATGGAATGACTGCAGTGCACCGTTCAAGGATGGATGCCAGGGAAGCCAGCCTCGCATTCCAATTGTCTCCTAGCAACAAGACAGTTGAGTTCTATGGCTCTGCGTTAGCAATCGGGGCGGCTGTGTTGAAATGGACTTTCCCGAGTTTGGGGCCTAATGTGTGATTTTGTCCATGAAGGCCTTGGAATGGAGCGGTGGCACTGGGACCCTGAAGTATTCTCCAAGCTTTTGACATAGGTCCCATGCACAAGTTTTCTTGTGGAGACGAGATTTGTTCTGATGGGTGCCTCAGGAAACCCCCTATGCTGGTCTTGGAATCCAGGCTTTTGAGGAGACATGCCTGTAAACCAAAGCAATGGATCCGATTATGGCCTAGGGTCATGTCTGGTTCCATCGTCTTCTCTGGGGACATCCATTTATGGTATGAGTGGATGTAGATGCTCAGCTGTTGTCAGACCGCCCTTTTTTGTTCTGGGAGACCTACACTATTGGTATGTCCTCAGGGACTTTGGAGGGTACTTCTAATTTGTACGATTTTGGACAATGGAATGGGCAGAATTCCCATGGATTGGGTGGCACAGTCCTAATGTCTGGCTCCAGGGGCCCCAGCCTGGAGGGTGTGTGGCCCAGGAATTTGAGGACAGAAGTCTGAAAACACAAACTCAGCTTAGGTTTGCGGACGTAGGTATGGCAGGTCCAATCTACAAACCATGAGAAGAACTCTTCAGGATATGAAGAAAGAGCGAGAATGAGGCACTTGCTCAGGCTTTTGTCTCTGGATTTTGTATCAAGGATGGGCGTTGAATGTGGGGAGGCCTCATGGGCCATGGACGAATCTTCCTCTTTGTGGATTTGGCCCAGTCCCAATTTCTTTCCCTCAATCTGTGGGATGGGAGGTCTCCTCTCAGGTTTTTTACCTCAGGTGTCCCAACCAAAGAGGAATTTCAAAGCAGAGACCTGGGGAAGAGTGAAGGGACAACCCAAACTATGGTTAAAAATTGGGGCCTAGCGGAATGGCAGGCCCAATATGCTGTCTCTTCATCCAGGCACTGAGGGCCTTACTTGAGGACTGGGTACAGGCTGAGTGTCACAATGTGTGTTTGTGACCAATGTTACCCGCGAGCATGGGCGGGGCCTCAGGGGCCACACTGGTTTCAACTACACTGAACTTTGGACAACATTCCATTCACAGGTCTTTTGCCATGGGGAAGGAGCTCTGATTTCTGCATCATTTTCAACCCTGGGCAGTGGTTGGTGTTAAGATCTAGGTTCTGAAGCCTGAAAATCCCAGTTGGGAAGAGAAGACGACCTAAGGCCATGGCAGGTCTGATGTGCTCAAGGTGTGGTCAGCTGCCTAGGTGTTGGTCAGGAGGTTCGGGCTCAGGTTGTGTCAGACAGTGCATTAGTGCCCAGGTTAGATTATATAATTCAGGTACAGTCGAGAGCCGTGTAGGTTTATCCTCATTTGAGGTGCCTGGGCAACACATTAGGCAATATATTTTTTCTAGAGGTAGGCAGAGTGCTGCATTGTGGGTCCGGTATTGTCAAACATGAAAGATTCTGGAACAGGAGTGTGAGGACAAGTCTGAGAGCAGAAGCTAGACTTGGGCTTCAAGTCGAGGGCATGGCTGTTACCCCCTGCAGATCTGAACGAATATCTCATTCTTCTGAAGTCACGGCGAGGATCAGACTTTGGCTCAGGTTGGAGTTTCGGTGCATGACTGCCCCTTCATGAACGGAGTGGAATCTCATGGCCATGGAGGTTTTCCCACGTTGGGAGTTGTGGGACGAGCCCTTCAAGGATTCCTTCTGCGGGACAATTGAGACCTGTTGGGAAGCTCCAGGATATCCCATATAGAAGGACTCCAGAGCACCGTTCGGGGATGGATGCCAGGGAAGCGGGACTCACATTCCAATTGTCTCCTAGCAACAAGTCAGTTGAGATCTGATGGCTCTGCGGGAGCAACCGGGGGGCTGAGTTGAAATGGACTTTCCCAAGGATGGGGCCTAATATGTGTTTGTGTCCATGAAGGCCATGGAATGGGGTGGTGGCACCGGTACCCTGAAGTATTCTCCTAAGCTTTTGACATAGGCCCCATGCACAAGTTTCCTTGTGGAGACGAGATTTGTTCTGATGGATGCCTCAGGAAACCCCCTATGCTGGCCTTGGAATCCAGGCTTTTGAGGAGACATGCCTGTAAACCAAAGCAATGGATCCGATTATGGCCTAGGGTCCTGTCTGGTTCCATCTTCTTCTCTGGGGACATCCATGTTTTGTATGAGTGTAGGTAGATGGTCAGCTCGTGTCAGACCGCACTTGTTTGTCCCGGGAGACCTACACTATTGGGATGGCCTCGGGAACTTTGGAGGGTTCTCCCATTTTGTACGATTTTGGACAATGGAATGGGCAGAATTCCCATCATTGGGTAGGCACAGTCCTAATGTGTGGCTCCAGGGGCCCCAGCCTGGAGGGTGTGTGGCCCAGAAATTTGAGGACAGAAGTCTGAAAACACAAACTCAGCTTACGTTAAGGACATAGGTATGGCAGGTCCAATCTACAAACCATGAGAAAAACTCTTCAGGATATGAAGAAAGAGCGAGTCTGAGGCGCTTGCTCAGGCTTTTGTCTGGATTTTGTATCAAAGATGGGCGTGGAATGTGGGGAGTCCTCATGGGCCATGGACGAATCTTCCTCTCTGTGGATTTGGCCCGGTCCCAATTTCTTTCCATCAATCTGTGGAATGGGCGGTCTCCTCTCAGGTTTGTTAATTCAGGTGTCTCAATCAAAGAGGAATTCCAAAGCAGAGCCCTGGGGAAGAGTGAAGGGACAACCCAAAATATGGTTAAAAATTGGGGCCTAGGGGCATGGCAGGCCCAATATGCTTTCTCTTCATCCAGCCCCTGAGTGGCCTTACTTAAGGTCTGAGCACAGCCTGAGCGTCACAATGTGTGTTTGTGACCAATGTGGCCCGCGAGCAGGGGCTGGGACTCATGGGCCATACTGGTTTCAACTACACTGAACTTAGGACAATATGCCAATCACAAGGTCTCTTGCCATGGGGAAGGAGCTCTGATTTCTGCATCATTTTCAACCCTAGGCAGTGGTTGGATATAAGGTCTAGGATCTGAAGTCTGAAAAGCGCAGTTGGGAAGAGATGACGACCTAAGGCCATGGCAGGTCTGATGTGCTCAGTGTGCGGTCAGCTGCCTGGGTGTTGGTCCGGAGTTTCGGGTTCAGGTTGTGCCAGACAGTGCATTAGAGCTCAGGTTAGACTATATAATTTAGGTACAGTCGAGTGCCGTGTAAGTTTATCCTCATTTGAGGTGCCTGGGCAACTCATTAGGCAATATATTTTTTCTAGAGGGGAAGCAGGGTGCTGCATTGTGGGTCCGGAATTGCCAAACTTGAGGGCTTCTGGATTAGGAGTGTGAGGACAGAAGTCTGAGAACACAAGCTAGACTAGGGCTTCAGGCCGAGGGCACGGCAGGTACCCCCTGCAGATCTGAACCAATATCTCATGCATCTGAAGTCACGGCGAGGATCAGACGTTGGCTCGGTTTGGAGTTTCTGTGCATGACTGCCCCTTCATGAATGAAGCGGAATCTCAAGGCCATGGAGGTTTTCCCACGTTGGAAATTGTGGGATGCCCCCTTCAAGGATTCCTTCTGCGGGACAATGGAGACCTGTTGGTCAGCTCCAGGACATCCCATATGGAATGACTCCAGAGCACCTTTTGAGGATGGATGCCAGGGAATCCCGTCTCGCATTCAAATTGTCTCCTAGCAACAAAACAGTTGAGTTCTGATGGCTCTGCGGGAGCAATCGGGGGGCTGAGTTGAAATGCACTTTCCAGAGGATGGGTCCTAATGTGTGTTTGTGTCCATGAGGGCCTTGGAATGGGGCGGTGGCACCGGGACCCTGAAGTATTCTCCTAAGCTTTTGACATAGGTCCCATGCACAAGTTTCCTTGAGGAGACGAGATTTGTTCTGATGGGTGCCTCAGGAAACCCCCCAAGCTGGCCTTGGAATCCAGGCTTTTGAGGAGACATGCCTGTAAACCAAAGCAATGGATCCGATTATGGCCTAGGGTCCTGTCTGGTTCCATCTTCTTCTCTGGGGACATCCATTTATGGTATGAGTGGAGGTAGATGCTCAGCTGGTGTCAGACCGCCCTTGTTTGTCCCGGGAGACCTACACTATTGGATTGCCTCAGGGCCTATGGAGGGTTCTTCTAATTTGTACGATTTTGGACAATGGAATGGGAAGAATTCCCTGGATTTGGTAGGAACAGTCTAATGTGTGGCTCCAGAGGCCCCAGCCTGGAGAGTGTGTGGCCCAGGAATTTGAGGACAGAAGTCTGAAAACACAAACTCAGCTTAGGTTTGAGACGTAGTTATGGCAGGTCAAATCTACAAACCATGAGAAGAACTCTTCAGGATATGAAGAAAGAGCGAGTCTGAGGCGCTTGCTCGGGCTTTTGTCTCTGGATTTTGTATCAAAGATGGGCGTGGAATGTGGGGAGGCCTCATGGGCCATTGACGAATCTTCCTCTCTGTGGATTTGGCCCGGTCCCAATTTCTTTCTGTCAATATGTGGAATGGGAGGTCTCTCAGGTTTGTTACCTCAGGGGTCCCAATCAAAGAGGAATTCAAAAGCAGAGCCCTGGGGAAGAGTGAAGTGACCACCCAAACTATGGTTAAATATTGGGGCCTAGGGGCATGGCAGGCCCAATATGCTGTCTCTTCATCCAGTCACTGTGTGGCCTTACTTGAGGACTGGACTCAGGCTGAGGGTCACAATGTGTGTTTGTGACCAATGTGGCTCGCGAGCATGGGCGGTGCCTCATGGGCCACACTGGTTTCAACTACACTGAACTTTGGACAACATGCCAATCACAAGGTCTCTTGCCATGGAGAAGGAGCTCTGATTTCTTCATCATTTTCAACCCTGGGCAGTGGTTGGAGTTAAGGCCTAGGTTCTGAAGCCTGAAAACGGCTGTTGGGAAGAGATGAAGACCTAAGCCCATGGCAGGTCTGATGTGCTCAGTGTGAGGTCAGCTGCCTGGGTGTTGGTCCAGAGGTTCGGGTTCAGGTTGTGTCAGACAGTGAATTAGTGCCCAGTTAGACTATAATTCAGGTACAGCCGAGAGCCGTGTAGGTTTATCCTCATTTGAGGTGCCTGGGCAACTCAATATGCAATATATTTTTTCTAGAGGCAGGCAGAGTGCTCCATTGTGGGTCCGGTATTGCCAAACATGAGGTATTCTGGACCAGGAGTGTGAGGACAAGTCTGAGAACACAAGCTAGGCTTGGGCTTCAGGCCGAGGGCAAAGCTGGTACCCCCTGCAGATCTGAAAGAATATCTCATGTTTCTGAAGTCACGGCGAGGATCAGACTTTGGCTCAGTTTGGATTTTCTGTGCATGACTGCCCCTTCAATAACGGAGCGGTAATTCAAGGCCATGGAGGTTTTCCCACGTTGGGAGTTGTGGGATGCGCACTTCAAGGATTCCTTCTGCGGGACAATTGAGACCTGTTGGGCAGCTCAAGGATATCCCATATGGAAGGACTCCAGAGCACCGTTCGGGGATGGATGCCAGGGAAGCGGGCCTCGCATTCCAATTGTCTCCTAGCAACAAGACAGTTGAGATCTGAAGGCTCTGCAGGAGCAACCGGGGTGGCTGAGTTGAAATGGACTTTCCCGAGGATGGGGCCTAATGTGTGTTTGTGTCCATGAGGGCCTTGGAATGGGGCGGTGGCACCGGGACCCTGAAGTATTCTCCTAAGCTTTTGACATAGCTCCCATGCACAAGTTCACCTGTGGAGACTTGCTCAGGTTTTTGTCTCTATATTTTGAATCAACGATGGTCGTGGATGTGGGGAGGCCTCATGGGCCATGGACGAATCTTCCTCTCTGTGAATTTGTCCCTGTCCCAATTCTTTTTCGATAATCTGTGGAATGGGAGGTCCCCTTTCACGTTTGTTACCTCAAGTGACCCAACCAAAGAGAAATTACAAAGCACAGCCCTGGGGAAGAGTGAAGAGACAACCCAAACTATCGTTAAAAATTGGGGCCTAGGGGCATGGCAGGCCCAATATGCTGTCTCTTCATCCAGCCACTGAGAGGCCTTACTTGAGGGCTGGGCTCAGGTTGAGGGTCACAATGTGTGTTTGTGACCAATATGGCTCGCGAGCATGGGCGGGGCCACATGGGCCACACTGGTTTCAACTACACTGGACTTTGGACAACATGCCAATCACATGGTCTCTTGCCATGGGGAAGGTGTTCTTATTTCTGCATCATTTTCAACCCTGGGCAGTAGTTGGAGATAAGGTCTAGGTTCTGAAGCCTGAAAAACCGTAGTTGGGAAGAGATGACGACCTAAGGCCATTGCTGGTCTGATAGGCTCATTTTGCGGTCAGCTGCCTGGGTGTTGGTAGGAGGTTCTGGCTCGGGTTGTGTCAGACAGTGCATTAGTGCCCAGGTTAGACTATATAATTTGGGTGGCCTCAGGGGCCTTGGAGCTTTTCCCTAACCTGTAGGGTTGTGGTCAATGGATTGGGCACAATTTCCTAGGAGAGGGCAGGCACAATTTTCGCTGTGACACCAGAGGCCCTAGCCTGGAGGATGTGTGGGTCGAGGCTGTGGGCACAGAAGTCTGAAAAAACAGACTCAGCTTATGAGTGGCACCTAGGGTATGGCAGGCCGGATGTACAGCTCCTGGGCCTCTGAAACAAGGGAGAGTTGGAGGCGTTCCTTCAGTCTTTTGTCTCTGGATGTTGGGTCCGGGATAGCCGTGGATTGGAGGGGTGGACTCAGGGACTATGGACGAGTATCCCTCTCTGGGTATTTGTCCCAGCTACCGAGAGTTTGGGGTCATTTTTTTGGAAGGGTGGAGTCGTGTTGTCTGGCTCATGTGTCTCACCAAGAAAGGGATTCCAGAGCAGAGCCCCAGGTACGGGCGGGGCCACTGGTAAACTCAAACACTGGTGAGGATTGGGTGCATAGGGGCTTTGCAAGCCCCATATGCGGGCTCTTGGTCCAGGCGCTGACAGGCCTTTCTTTGACATGGTGCTCATGCTGAAGGTCACAGTGTGAATTTATGCCCAAGCAGCACTCAAGTTGGGCGTGGCATCAGGGGCCATGAAGGTTTCTCCCACCCAGAAGGTGTGACTCCATGTCAAGAACAAGCTTTACAGCCATGGGGAAGGAGGAGTTCTGTTTTGTGCTTGCGATACCCAGCTGTGCGGAGAATTGATATAATGTCTAGGTTCAGATATCTGAAAACCAAGGTTAGGAAGAGGTGACGGCAGAAGACCTTGGCGTGTCCGAAGTGCGAGGTGTGCGGCCAGCTGTCTCCTTGTCTGTCTGGACGTCTGGCTTCAGGCTGTGTCAGACAGAGCATGAGTGCCCAGAGCAGCCTATCCAGTTCGCGGACCTTCGAGGCCTAAGCAGGTTGATCCTCATCCGGGTTTTCTGGAGAGCCCCTCAGGGAAACATTTTTCTTCCGTTGGGCAGACACTGGGCTGGGTAGTGGTTCTGGAGTTCCTAGTCCGGAGGACTTGTTTGCCACAGTTGTGAGGAAGGAAGTCTGAAAACACAAGCTAGCATGAGGTTTGGGACCGAGGGCAGGGCAGGCCCACTCTGCAGAGGCTGAATCGAGATCTCCTGCACTGAGGTCATGTCAACTATGAGACGTTCCTCAGGCTAGAGTTTTTGTCCAGCATGGCCTCTTCCTGAAAGTTGTGGTGTCTTCATGAGGCCAGGGAGGTTAGCCTACGATGGGATTTGTGAACTACTCCAAACCTAAAGGTTTCCTTCTGCACGACAGTCGAGTCCTATTGGATGGTTCCAGGAGGCCCCATATGGAAAGACTCGAGACCAGGGGCCTAAGCTTGGAAGCCTGGGAAAGCCACCTCATATTCCCACTCTTTAGTCAGGACAAGGCAGGCTCAATCTGCGGGCTCCTGGGTGAGCTACCCAGAGGGGAGAGTTGAAATGAACTCTCCTGAAGATGACTCCAACTGTGGCTTTGTGGCCTGGCTGACCTTGTAATGTGGAGGTGGCTCAGGGACTCTGCAGTATTCTCCAACCTGAGGTGTTTGACACGGCTCCAACAAGGAAGCTTCCCATGTGGAGACGAGAGGAGTTCTGTTCAGTGCCTCAGCAAAGCCCCATATCCTGTTCTTCGAACCAAAGCCTCTGAGGAGTGACACCTGGAAACCAAAGCAAGAGTTGAGATTAGGGCCTAAGGGCCTGTCCGGCTCAACCTTCTATCTCTGTTGACATCTGTGTGCATGCCTTCGTGGAGATAGCTGCTCAGCTTGTGTCTGAATGCCCCTGTGTGTCCAGTGAGGATCCCAGTAGTGGGATGTCCTCGGGGGCCTTGAGGTTTCTCATATTCTGGAGGTGTGTGGCCAAAGCACTGGACACAGTTTCCCAGGAGAGAGCAGGCACGGTCCATTGGTATGGCTCCAGAAGACCCAGCCTAGAGACTGTGTTTGCCAGGCCTGTGGGGACAGATGTCTGAAAAAGCAAACTTGGCTCAGCTAGGGGCCAAGGTAATGGCAGGCCTGATCTCCACTCCGTGAGGGGAGATCCTCGGGATATCAATGGAGGGCAAGTGGGAGGCAGTTGCTCAGGCTTTTGTCTCTGGGTGTTGCGATCACATTGGCCATACAGGGTAGGCGTTGCTTCAGGGGCCGAGGAAGAGCCTTCCTCTTGGGGGATTGTCCAAGCTCCCAAGAGTTTGGGTTCATTCTGTGGGAAGGGAATAGTACTGTTTACTGCCACAGGGGACCCCCCAGGAGAGGGACTCTAGAGCACAGCAGTGGGCTCCCTCAACTGGAATACACACCATCTAGTTAGTCCTGGGTGCCTATGGGCATGGCAAGCCACATATGCGGGCTCTTGGTCCAGTCACTGAGATCCGTTACTTGAATAAGGTACTCACGCTGAGGGTCACAATATGCGTTTGTGCCCAAGGCGGCTCTCACGCATGGGCGTGGCCTCATGGGCCATGCCGTTTTCTCCTACACTGAAGGTCTGACTCACTGCCAGCAGCAAGGTTTCTTGCCATGGGGAAGGAGGGGTTCTACTTGTGCATCAGGTTCCCCCCTGTACAGGGATTGGAGATAAGGTCTAGGTTCCGATGACTGAAAACCTATGTTGGGAATGGATGGTGGCCTAAGGCAGTGGCGGGTCCAATGTGCTGGGTGTGCAGCCAGCTATGTCGGTGTCTGTTGGAAGGTCTGGGCTCAGGCTATTTGCGACAGAGCATCAGTGTTTAAGGTAGCCTATGCAATTGGGGTGTTGCCGAGGGCCAAGCAGTTTTATCCTCAGTTGGTGTTTCTTGGCAGCACCATAGACAATGTTTTTCTCCCGGGAGGCAGGCAGAGTGCTTCATTGTGGCCCCAGAATTCCCAGGAGGGAGGGTTGTGGGCCAGGAGTGTGAAGACAGAAGTCTGAAAACAAAAGCTAGGGTGAGGATTGGAGCCAAGCTCAGAGGAGGCCCACTCTGCAGAGCCTGAATCAAAATCTCCTGCATCTGAAGTCAGGCTGAGGATAAGACGTTGGCAGAGGCTGGAGTGTGTGTCCATGATGGCACCTTCATGAAGCAGGGGCCTCATGAGGCCAAGGAAGTTTTCCCACGCTGAGTTTGGAGGTTGCTTCAAACCACAAGATTTCCTTCTGCGGGACATTCGAGACTTGTTGCATGGCTCCAGGACATAATACGGAAGGACTGAAGAGCAGGGTTTGAAGGATGGATCCCTATACAGCGTGACTCGCATTCCCATTGGCCATTATCGACAAGATATGTTTGATCTGCTGCCTCTGGGGCACGCTACCCAGGGGGCTGAGTTGAAATGGCTTCTCCCAAGTATGCGTCATAATGTGCGTTTGGGTCCATGGAGACCTTGGAATGTGCTGCTTGTTCAGTGGCACTGCGGAACTTTCCGACCTGAAGGGTTTGATACATCCCCAGTAAGAAAGCTCCCCATGTGGAGACGAGAGAGGTTTGGTTTGGTGCCTCAGAAAAGCCCCGTGTGCTGGTCTACGAAAACAGACCTCTGAGGACGGACACATGGAAACCAAAGCTAAGGTTCAGATTAGGGCCTGGGGGCCTGTCCATTTCAACTTTCTGTCTCTGGGGACACTGTCTGAGAGTCTAAGTGGAGATAGTTCCTCCGCTGGTGTCAGAGAGCCCCTCTTAGTCCAGGGTGGCCTACACTATTGATGGCCTCAGGGGCCTTGGAGCTTTTCCCTAACCTGTAGGGTTGCGGTCAATGGATTGGGCACACTTTCCTTGGAGAGGGCAGGCACAATCTTTCTCTGTGACTCCAGAGGCCCTAGCCTGGAGGATGTGTGGGTCCAGGCTGTGGGCACAGAAGTCTGAAATCACAGACTCAGCTTATGATTGGCACCTAGGGTATGGCAGGCCGGATATACAGCTCCTGGTCCTCTGAAACATGGGAGAGTTGGAGACTTTCCTTCAGGCTTTTGTCTCTGGATGTTGTGTCCGGGATAGCCGTGGATTGGAGGGGTGGACTCAGGGACTATGGACGAGTATCCCTCTTTGGGGATTTGTCCCAGCTCCCAAGAGTTTGGGGTCATTTTGTGGGAAGGGTGGAATCGTGTTGTCTGGCTCATGTGTCTCACCAAGAAAGGGATTCCAGAGCAGAGCCCTAGGTACGGACGGCGCCACTGGTAAACTCAAACACTGGGGAGGATTGGGTGCATAGGGGCTTGGCAAGCCCCATATGCAGTCTCTTGGTCCAGGCCCTGACAGGCCTTTCTTTGACATGGGGCTCATGCTGAGGGTCACAGTGTGAATTTGTGCCCAAGCAGCACTCAAGTTTGGGCGTGGCATCAGGGGCCATGAAGGTTTCTCCACCCTGAAGGTGTGACTCCATGCCAAGAACAAGCTTTACAGCCATGGTGAAGGAGGAGTTCTATTTTGTGCTTGCGATACCCAGCTGTGCGGAGAATTGATATAATGTCTAGGTTCAGATATCTGAAAACCAAGGATAGGAAGAGGTGATGGCAGAAGACCTTGGCGTGTCTGAAGTGCGAGGTGTGCGGCCAGCTGTCTCCTTGTCTGTCTGGACGTCTGGCTTCAGGCTGTGTCAGACAGAGCATGAGTGCCCAGAGCAGCCTATCCATTTCGGGTACCGTCGAGGCCCAAGCAGGTTGATCCTCATCTGGGTTTTCTGGAGAGCCCCACAGGGAAACGTTTTTCTTCCGTTGGGCACACTGGGCTGGGTTGTGGTTCTGGAATTCCTAGTCCGGAGGGCTTGTTTGCCAGGAGTGTGAGGAAGGAAGTCTGAAAACACAAGCTAGCGTGAGGTTTGGGACCGAGGGCACGGCAGGCCCACTCTGCAGAGGCTGAATCAAGATCTCCTGCACTAAGGTCATGTCAACTATGAGACGTGTCTCAGGCTAGAGTTTTTGTCCAGCATGGCCACTTCCTGAAGGATGTGGGGGCTTCATGAGGCCAGGGGTGTTTGCCTACGATGGGATTTGTGAACTTCTCCAAACCTCAAGGTTTCCTTCTGCACGACAGTCGAGTGCTATTGGATGGTTCCAGGAGGCCCCATACGGAAAGACTCGAGAGCAGGTGTCTAAGCATGGATGCCTGGGAACGTCACCTCATATACCAACTCTTTAGTCAGGACAAGGCAGGCTCAATCTGCGGGCTCCTGGGTGAGCTACCTAGAGGGGAGAGTTGAAATGGAATCTCCTGAAGATAAGTCCTACTGTGGGTTGGTGGACTGGGAGACCTTGGAATGTGGAGGTGGCTCAGGGACTCTGAAGGATTCTCCAACGTGAGGTGTTTGACACGGCTCCAACAAGGAAGCTTCCCATGTGGAGACGAGAGGAGTTCTGTTCAGTGCCTCAGGAAAGCCCCATATCATGTTCTTCGAACCAAAGCCTCTGAGGAGTGACACCTGGAAACCAAAGCAAGAGTTGAGATTAGGGCCAAAGGGCCTGTCCGGCTCAATCTTCTATCTCTGTGGACATCTGTGTGCATGCATTCGGGGGAAGTAGCTGCTCGGCTTGTGTCCGAATGCCCCTATGTGTCCAGGGAGGTTCCCAGTAGTGGGATGTCCTCAGGGGCCTTGAGGTTTCTCATATTCTGGAGGTGTGTGGCCAAAGCAATGGACACAGTTTCCCAGGAGAGAGCAGGCACGGTCCTTTGGTATGGCTCCAGAGGACCCAGCCTTGAGGCTGTGTTTGCCAGGGCTGTGGGGACAGATGTCTGAAAAAGCAAACTTGGCTCAGCTATGGGCCAAGGTAATGGCAGGCCTGATCTCCAGTCCGTGAGGGGAGTTCCTCGGGATATCAAAGGAGGGCAAGTGGGAGTTAGTCGCTCAGGCTTTTGTCTCTGGGTGTTGCGTTCACAGTGGCCGTTCAGGTTAGGGGTTGCTTCAGGGGCCGAGGAAGATCCTTCTCTCAGGGGATAGTCCAAGCTCCCAAGTGTTTGGGTTCATTCTGATGGAAGGGAAGAGTACTGTTTTTTGCCACAGGGGACCCCGCAGGAGAGGGACTCTATAGCACAGCAGTGGGTTCCCTCAACTGGAATACACACCATCTAGTTAGTCCTGGGTGCCTATGGGCATGGCAAGCCCATATGCGGGCTCTTGGTCCAGTCCCTGAGAGGCGTTACTTAAGTAAGGTACTCACGCTGAGGGTCACAATGTGTGTTTGTGCCCATGGCGGCCCTCACGCATGGGCGTGGCCTCATGGGCCATGCCGTTTTCTCCTAAACTGAAGGTTCGCCTCACTTCCAGCAGCAAGGATTCTTGCCATGGGGAAGGTGGGGTTCTCACATGTGCATCAGGTTCCCCCCTGTGCAGGGATTTGAGATAAGGTCTAGGTTCCGATGACTGAAAACCCAGGTTGGGAATGGATGATGGCCTAAGGCATTGGCGTGTCCAATGTGCTGGATGTGCAGCCAGCTGTGTCGGTGTCTGTTGGAAGGTCTGGGCTCAGGCTATTTGTGACAGAGCATCAGTGTTTAAGTTAGCCTATGCAATTGGGGTGTTGCCGAGGGCCAAGCAGTTTGATCCTCAGTTGGGGTTTCTGGGCAGCACCATAGACAATGTTTTTCTCCTGGGAGGCAGGCAGAGTACTTCATTGTGGCCCCAGAATTCCCAGGAGGGAGTGTTTGTGGGCCAGGATTGTGAGGACAGAAGTCTGAAAACACAAGCTAGGGTGAGATTGGAGCCAAGGGCAGAGCAGGCCCACTCTGCAGAGGCTGAATCAAAATCTCCTGCATCTGAAGTTAGGCTGAGGATAAGACGTTGGCTGAGGCTGGAGTATGTGTCCATGATGGCAGCTCATGAAGCGGGGGCCTCATGAAGCCAAGGAAGTTGTCCCTCGCTGAGTGTAGCGGTTGCCTCAAACCACAAGGTTTCCTTCTGCGGGACATTCGAGTCCTGTTGCATGGCTCCAGGACATACCATGCGGAAGGACTGAAGAGCAGGGTTCGAAGGATGGATCCCTATACAGCGTGACTCGCATTCCCATTGGCCATTAGCGACAAGATATGTTTGATCTGCTGCCTCTGGGGCACGCTACCCAGGGGGCTGAGTTGAAATGGCCTCTCCAAAGGATGCGTCATAATATGCGTTTGGGTCCATGGAGACCTTGGAATGTGCTTGTTGTTCAGTGTCCCTGAGGAACTCTCCTACCTGAAGGGTTTGATACATCCCCAGTAAGAAAGCTCCCCATGTGGAGACGAGAGAGGTTTGGTTTGGTGCCTCAGAAAAGCCCTGTGTGCTGGTCTACGAAAACAGTCCTCTGAGGACGGACACATGGAAACCAAAGCTAAGGTTCAGATTAGGGCCCAGGGGCCTGTCATTACAACCTTCTGTCTCTGGGGACACTCTCTGAAGTCTAAGTGGAGATAGTTGCTCCTCTAGTGTCAGAAAGCCCCTCTTAGTCCAGGGTGGCCTACACTATTGATGGCCTTAGGGGCCTTGGAGCTTTTCCCTAACCTGTAGGGTTGTGGTCAATGGATTGGGCACACTTTCCTTGGAGAGGGCAGGCACAATCTTTCACTGTGGCTCCAGAAGCCCTAGCCTGCAGGTTGCGTGGGTCCAGGCTGTGGGCACAGAAGTCGGAAAACACAAACTCAGCTTTTGAGTGGCGCCTAGGGTATGGGAGGCCAGATGTACCGCCCGAGAGGGAGCTCCTGGGCCTCTGAAACAAGGGCGAGTGGGAGGCGTTCCTTCAGGCTTTTGTCTCTGGATATTGTTTCCGGGATAGCCGTGTATTGGAGGGGTGGCCTCAGGGACTGTGGACGAGTATCCCTCTCTGGGGATTTGTCCCAGCTCCCAAGAGTTTGGGGTCATTTTGTGGGAAGGGTGGAGTCGTGTTGTCTGGCTCATGTGTCTCTCCAACAAAGGGATTCCAGAGCATAGCCCCAGTTAAGGGCGTGGCGACTGGAAAACTCAAACACCAGTGAGGATTGGGTGCATAGGGGCTTGGCAAGCCCCATATGCGGGCTCTTAGTCCAGGCCCTGGCAGGCCTTTCTTTGACATGGGGCTCATGCTGAGGGTCACAGTGTGAATTTGTGCCCAATCAGCACTCAAGTTTGGGCTTGGCATGAGGGGCCATGAAGGTTTCTCCCACCCTGAAGGTGTGACTCCATGCCAAGAACAAGCTTTACAGCCATGGGGAAGGAGGAGTTCTGTTTTGTGCTTGCGATACCCAGCTGTGTGTAGAATTGATATAATGTCTAGGTACAGATATCTGAAAACCAATATTAGGAAGAGGTGATGGCATAAGACCATGGCGTGTCCGAAGTGCTGGGTGTGTGGCCAGCTGTCTCCTTGTCTGTCTGGAAAGCTGGCTGCAGGCTGTGTCAGACAGAGCATGAGTGCCCAGAGCAGCCTATCCAGTTCGGGTACCGTCGAGGCCCGAGCTGGTTGATCCTCATCTGGGTTTTCTCGAGGGCCCCACAGCAAAACGTTTTTCTTCCGTTGGGCAGACACTGGGCTGGGTTGTGGTTCTGGAGTTCCTAGTCCGGAGGACTTGCTTGCCAGGAGTGTGAGGAAGGAAGTCTGAAAACACAACCTAACTTGAGATTTGGGACCGAGGGCACAGCAGGCCTACTCTGCAGAGGCTGAATCGAGATCTCCTGCACTGAGGTCATGTCAACTATGAAACGTGCCTCAGGCTAGAGTTTTTTTCCAGCATGGCCTCTTTGTGAAGGGTGTGGGGGCTTCATGAGGCCAGGGGTGTTTGCCTACGATGGGATTTGTGAACTACTCCAAACCTCAAGGTTTCCTTCTGCACGACAGTCGAGTGCTATTGGATGGTTCCAGGAGGCCCCATACGGAAAGACTCGAGAGCAGGTGTCTAAGCATGGATGCCTGGGAACGCCACCTCATATTCCCACTCTTTAGTCAGGACAAGGCAGGCTCAATCTGCAGGCACCTGGGTGAGCTACCTAGAGGGGAGAGTTGAAATGGACTCCTCTGAAGATGAGTCCTACTGTGGGTTGGTGGACTGTGAGACCTTGGAATGTGGAGGTGGCTCAGGGAAACTGCAGGATTCTCCAACGTGAGGTGTTTGACAGGGCTCCAACAAGAAAGCTTCCCATGTGGAGACGAGAGGAGTTCTGTTCAGTGCCTCAGGAAAGCCCCATATCCTGTTCTTCGAACCAAAGCCTCTGAGGAGTGACACCTGGAAACCAAAGCAAGAGTTGAGATTAGGGCCTAAGGGCCTGTCCGGCTCAACCTTCTATCTCTGTTGACATCTGTGTGCATGCATTCGGGGAGATAGCTACTCAGCTTGTGTCTGAATGCCCCTGTGTGTCCAGGGAGGCTCCCAGTAGTGGGATGTCCTCGGAGGCCTTGACGTTTCTCATATTCTGGAGGTGTGTGGCCAAAGCAATGGACACAGTTTTTCAGGAGAGAGAAGGCACGGTCCTGCGGTATGGCTCCAGAGGACCCAGCCTAGGTCTGTGTTTGCCAGGGCTGTGGGGACAGATGTCTGAAAAAGCAAACTTGGCTCAGCTAGGGGCCAAGGTAATGGAAGGCCTGATCTCCAGTCCGTGAGGGGAGATCCTCGGGAGTTCAAAGCAGGGCAAGTGGGAGTTAGTCGCTCAGGATTTTGTCTCTGGGTGTTGCGTTCACAGTGGCCATTCAGCGTAGGGGTACCTTCAGGGACCGAGGAAGAGCCTTTCTCTCAGGGTTAATCCAAGCTCCCAACTGTTTGGGTTCATTCTGAGGGAAGGAAAGAGTACTGTTTTCTGCCACAGGGGACCCCGCAGGAGAGGGACTCTAGAGCACAGCAGTGGGTTCCCTCAACTGGAATACACACCATCTAGTTAGTCCTGGGTGCATATGGGCATGGCAAGCCACATATGCTGGCTCTGGTCCAGTCACTGAGAGGCGTTACTTGAATAAGGTACTCACACTGAGGGTCACAATGTGTGTTTGTGCCCAAGGCGGCACTCACGCATGGGCGTGGCCTCTTGGGACATGCCATTTTCTCCTAAACTGAAGGTTTGATGCATTTCCAGCAGCAAGGATTCTTGCCATGGGGAAGGAGGGGTTCTGACATATGCATCAGGTTCCCCCCTGTGCAGGGATTGGAGATAAGGTCTAGGTTCCCATGACTGAAAATCCAGGTTTGGAATGGATGGTGGCATAAGGCAGTGGCTGGTCCTATGTGCTGGGTGTGCAGCCAGCTGTGTCGGTGTCTGTTGGAAGGTGTGGTCTCAGGCTATTTGCGACAGAGCATTAGTGTTTAATGTAGCCTATGCAATTGGGTTGTTGCCGAGGGCCAAGCAGTTTGATCCTGATTTGGGGTTTCTGGGACGCACCATAGACAATGGTTTTCTCCTGGGAGGCCTGCAGAGTGCTTCCTTGTGGACCCAGAATTCCCAGGAAGGAGGGTGTGTGGGCCAGGTGTGTGAGGACGGAAGTCTGAAAACACAAGCTAGGGTGAGGATTTTAGCCAAGGGCAGAGCAGGCCCACTCTGCAGAGTCTGAATCAAAATCTCCTGCATCTGACGTCAGGCAGAGGATCGAAAGTTGATGAGGCTGGAGTATGTGTCCATGATGGCACCTTCATGAAGTAGGGGCCACATGAGGCCAAGGAAGTTTTCCCACGCTTAGTTTGGAGGATGCCCCAAACCACAAGTTTTCCTTCTGCGGGACATTCGAGTCCTGCTTTATGGCTCCAGGACATACCATACGGAAGGACTGGAGAGCAGGGTTCGAAGGATGGATACCTGTCCAGCATGCCTCGCATTCCCATTGGCCATTTGCCACAAGATATGTTTGACCTGCTGCCTCTGGGGCACGCTACCCAGGGGGCTGAGTTGAAATGGCCTCTCCTGAGGATGCGACATAATGTGCGTTTGGGACCATGGAGACCTTGGTATGTGCTGGTTGTTCAGTGGCCCTGCGGAACTGTCCTACCTGAAGTGTTTGATACATCCCCAGTAAGAAAGCTCCCCATGTGGAGACGAGAGAGGTTTGGTTTGGTGCCTCAGAAAAGCCCCGTGTGCTGGTCTACGAAAACAGTCCTCTGAGGACGGACACATGGAAACCAAAGCTAAGGTTCAGATTAGGGACTGGGGGCCTGTCCATTTCAACCTTCTTTCTCTGGGGACACTGTCTGAGAGTCTAAGTGGAGATAGTTGCTCCGCTGGTGTCAGAGAGCCCCTCTTAGTCCAGGGTGGCCTACACTATTGATGGCTTCAGGGGCCTTGGAGCTTTTCCCTAACCTGTAGGGTCGTGGTCAATGGATTGGGCACATTTCCTTGGAGAGGGCAGGCACAGTCTTTCGCTGTGGCTCTAGAGGCCCTAGCCTGGAGGTTGTGTGGGTCTAGGCTGTGGGCACAGAAGTCTGAAAACACAAACTCAGCTTATGAGTGGCGCCTGGGGTATGGAAGGCCGGATGTACAGCCCGAGAGGGAGCTCCTGGGCTTCTGACACAGGGCGAGTGGGAGGCGTTCCTTCAGGCTTTTGTCTCTGGATGTTGTGTCCGGGATAGCCGTGGATTGGAGGAGTGGCCTCAGGGACTGTGGACGAGTGTCCCTCTCTGGGGATTTGTCCCAGCTCCCAAGAGTTTGGGGTCATTTTGTGGGAAGGGTGGAGTCGTGTTGTCTGGCTCATGTGTCTCTCCAAGAAAGGTATTCCAGAACAGAGCCCCAGGTACGGGCGGGGCGACTGGAAAACTCAAACACTGGTGAGGATTGGGTGCATAGGGGCTTGCCAAGCCCCATATTTGGGCTCTTGGTCCAGGCCCTGACAGGCCTTTCTTTGACATGGGGCTCATGCTGAGGGTCACAGTGTGAATTTGTGCCCAAGCAGCACTCAAGTTTGGGCTTGGCATCAGGGGCAATGAAGGTTTCTCCCACCCTGAAGGTGTGACTCCATGCCAAGAGCAAGCTTTACAGCCACGTGGAAGGAGGAGTTCTGTGTTGTGCTTGCGATACCCAGCTGTGTGGAGGATTGATATAATGTCTAGGTTCAGATATCTGAAAACCAAGATTAGGAAGACGTGACGGCATAAGACCATGGCGTGTCCGAAGTGCTGGGTGTGCGGCCAGCTGTCTCCTTTTCTGTTGGACGTCTGGTTTCAGGCTGTGTCAGAGGGAGCATGAGTGCCCAGAGCAGCCTATCCATTTCGGGTACCGTCGAGGCCCGAGCAGGTTGATCCTCATCTGGGTTTTCTGGAGAGCCCCTCAGGGAAACGTTTTTCTTCCGTTGGGCAGACCCTGGGCTGGGTTGTGGTTCAGGAGTTCCTAGTCCGGAGGGCTTGTTTGCCAGGAGTGTGAGGAAGGAAGTCTGAAAAAAAAGCTAGCGTGATGTTTGGGACCGAGGGCACGGCAGGCCCACTCTGCAGAGGCTGAATCGAGATCTCCTGCACTGAGTTCATGTCAACTATGAGACGTGCCTCAGGCTAGAGTTTTTGTCCAGCATGGCCTCTTTCTGAAGGGTGTGGGGGCTTCATGAGGCCAGGGAGGTTTGCCTACGATGGGATTTGTTAACTACTCCAAAACTCAACGTTTCCTTCTGCATGACAGTCGAGTCCTATTGGATGGTTCCAGGAGGCCCCATACGGAAAGACTCGAGAGCAGGTGTCTAAGCATGGATGCCTGGGAACGCCACCTCATATTCCCACTCCTTAGTCAGGACAAGGCAGGCTCAATCTTCGGGCTCCTCGGTGAGCTACCAAGAGGGTAGAGTTGAAATGGACTCTCTTGAAGATGAGTCCTACTGCGGCTTGGTGGCCTGGGTGTCTTGTAATGTGGAGGTGGCTTAGGGTCTCTGCAGGATTCTCCAACCTGAGGTGTTTGACACGGGTTTAACAAGGAAGATTCCCATGTGGAGACGAGAGGAGTTCTGTTCAGTGCCTCAGGATAGCCGCATATCCTGTTCTTCGAACCAAAGCCTCTGAGGAGTGACACCTGGAAACCAAAGCAAGAGTTGAGATTAGGGCCAAAGGGCCTGTCCGGCTCAACCTTCTATCTCTGTTGACATCTGTGTGCATGCCTTCATGGAGGTAGCAGCTCAGCTTGTGTCCGAAGGCCCCTGTGTGTACAGGGAGGCTCCCGGTGGTGGGATGTCCTCGGGGGCCTTGAGGTTTCTCATATTCTGGAGGTATGTAGCCAAAGTAATGGACAGAGTTTCCCAGGAGAGAGCAGGCACGGTCCTGTGGTATGGCTCCAGAGGACTCAGCCAGATGCTGTGTTTGCCAGGGCTGTGGGGACAGATGTCTGAAAAAGCAAACATGGCTCAGGTAGGGGCCAAGGTAATGGCAGGCCTGAATTCCTGTCCGTGAGGGGAGATCCTCTGGATATCAAAGGAGGGCAAGTGGGAGGCAGTCGCTCAGGCTTTTGTCTCTGGGTTTTGCGTTCACAGTGGTTGTTCAGGGTAGGGGATGCTTCAGGGGCTGAGGAAGAGCCTTCCTCTCTGCGGATTGTCCAAGCTCCCAAGTGTTTGGGTTCATTCTGTGAGAAGGGAAGAGTACTGTTTTCTGCCACAGGGGACCCCCCAAGAGAGGGACTCTAGAGCACAGCCGTGGGTTCCCTCATCTGGATAAGAACCATCTAGTTTACAGTGTCCGGTCAGGGTAGGGGTTGTCTCAGAGGCCGAGGAAGAGCCTTCCTCTCGGGGGATTGTCCAAGCTCCCAAGTGTTTGTGTTCATTCTGTGGGAATGAAGAGTACTGTTTTCTGCCACAGGGGACCCCCCAGGAGAGGGACTCTAGAGCACAGAAGTGGGTTCCCTCAACTGGAATACACACCATCTAGTTAGTCCTGGGTGCCTATGGGCAAGGCAAGCCACATATGCGGGATCTTGGTCCAGTCACTGAGAGGCGTTACTTGAATAAGGTACTCACGCTGAGGGTCACCATGTGTGTTTGTGCCCAAGGTGGCCCGCACGCATGGGCGTGGCCTCATGGGCCAGGCCATTTTCTCCTACACTGAAAATTTGACTCACTGCCAGCCGCAAGGTTTCTTGCCATGCGGAAGGAGGGGTTCTGACTTTGCATCAGGTTCCCCCCTATGCAGGGATTGGAGATAAGGTCTAGGTTCCGATGACTGAAAACCCAGGTTGGGAATGGATGGTGGCCTAAGGCAGTGGCGGGTCCAATGTGCTGGGTGTGCAGCCAGCTGTGTCAGTGACTGTTGGAAGGTCTGGGCTCAGGCTATTTGCGACAGAGCATCAGTGTTTAAGGTAGCCTATGCAATTGGGGTGTTGCCGAGGGCCAAGCTGTTTGATCCTCATTTGGGGTTTCTGGGCAGCACCATAGACAATGTTTTTCTCCTGGGAGGCAGGCAGAGTGCTTCATTGTGTCCCCAGAATTCCCAGTAGGGAGGGTTTATGGGCCAGGAGTGTGAGGACGGAAGTCTGAGAACACAAGATAAAGTGAGGATTGGAGCCAAGGTCAGAGCAGGCCGACTCTGCAGAGTCTGAATCAAAATCTACTGCATCTGAAGTCAGGCTGAGTATCAGACGTTGGCTGAGGCTGGAGTATGTGTCCGTGATGGCACCTTCATGAAGCGGGGGCCTCATGAGGCCAAGGAAGTTTTCCCACGCTGAGTTTGGAGGTTGCCCCGAAACACAAGGTTTCCTTCTGCGGGACATTCGAGTCCTGTTGCATGGCTCAAGGACATACCATACGGAAGGACTGGAGAGCACGGTTCGAAGGATGGATCCCTGTCCAGCATACCTCGCATTCCCATTGGCCATAAGCCACAAGGTATGTTTCATCTGCTGCCTCTGGGGCACGCTAACCAGGGGGCAGAGATGAAATGGCCTCTCCTGAGGATGTGTCATAATGTGCGTTTGGGTCCATGGAGACCTTGGAATATGCTGGTTGTTCAGTGGCCCTGGGGAACTCTCCTTCCTGAAGGGTTTGATACATCCCCAGTAAGTAAGCTCCCCATGTGAAGACGAGAGAGGTTTGGTTTGGTGCCTCAGAAAAGCCCCGTGTGCTGGTCTAGGAAAAGAGTCCTCTGAGGATGGACACATGGAAACGAAAGCTAAGGTTCAGATTAGGGCCTGGGGGCCTGTCCATTTCAACCTTCTGTCTCTGGGGACACTGTCTGAGAGTCTAAGTGGAGATAGCTGCTCTCTGGTGTCAGAGAGCCCCTCTTAGTCCAGGGTGGCCTACACTATTGATGGCCTCAGGGGCCTTGGAGCTTTTCCCTAACCTGTAGGGTTGTGGTCAATGGATTGGGCACACTTTCCTTGGAGAGGGCAGGCACAATCTTTCGCTGTGGCTCTAGAGGCCCTAGCCTGGAGGTTGTGTGGGTCTAGGCTGTGGGCACAGAAGTCTGAAAACACAAACTCAGCTTATGAGTGGCGCCTGGGGTATGGCAGGCCGGATGTACAGCCCGAGAGGTTGCTCCGGGGCTTCTGAAACAGGGCGAGTGGGAGGCGTTCCTTCAGGCTTTTGTCTCTGGATGTTGTGTCCGGGTTAGCCGTGGATTGGAGGAGTGGCCTCAGGGACTGTGGACGAGTGTCCCTCTCTGGGGATTTGTCCCAGCTCCCAAGAGTTTGCGGTCATTTTGTGGGAAGGTTGGAGTCGTGTTGTCTGGCTCATGTGTCTCTCCAAGAAAGGTATTCCAGAACAGAGCCCCAGGTACGGGCGGGGCGACTGGAAAACTCAAACACTGGTGAGGATTGGGTGCATAGGGGCTTGGCAAGCCCAATATTTGGGCTCTTGGTCCAGGCCCTGACAGGCCTTTCTTTGATATGGGGCTCAAGCTGAGGGTCACAGTGTGAATTTGTTCCCAAGCAGCACTCAAGTTTGGGCGTGGCATCAGTGGCCATGAAGGTTTCTCCCACCCTGAAGGTGTGACTCCATGCCAAGAGCAAGCTTTACAGCCACGGGGAAGGAGAAATTCTGTGTTGTGCTTGCGATACCCAGCTGTGTGGGGAATTGATATAATGTCTAGGTTCAGATATCTGAAAACCAAGGTTAGGAAGACGTGACGGCATAAGACCATGGCGTGTCCAAAGTGCTGGCTGTGTGGCCAGCTGTCTCCTTTTCTGTTGGACGTCTGGTTTCAGGCTGTGTCAGACAGAGCATGAGTGCCCAGAGCAGCCTATCCATTTTGGGTACCGTCGAGGCCCGAGCAGGTTGATCCTTATCTGGGTTTTCTGGAGAGCCCCACAGGGAAACGTTTTTTTTCCGTTCGGCAGACCCTGGGCTGGGTTGTGGTTCAGGAGTTCCTAGTCCGGAGGGCTTCTTTGCCAGGAGTGTGAGGAAGGAAGTCTGAAAAGAAAAGCTAGCGTGATGTTTGGGACCGAGGGCACAGCAGGCCTACTCTGCAGAGGCTGAATCGAGATCTCCTGCACTGAGGTCATGTCAACTATGAGACGTGCCTCAGGCTAGAGTTTTTGTCCAGCATGGCCTCTTCCTGAAGGGTGTGGGGGCTTCATGAGGCCAGGGAGGTTTGCCTACGATGTGATTTGTGAACTACTCCAAAACTCAAGGTTTCCTTCTGCACGAGAGTCGAGTCCTATTGGATGATTCCAGGAGGCCCCATACGGAAAGACTTGAGAGCAGGTGTCTAAGCATGGATGCCTGGGAACGCCACCTCATATTCCCACTCTTTAGTCAGGGCAAGGCAGGATCAATCTTCAGGCTCATCAGTGAGCTACCAAGAGGGTAGAGTTGAAATGGACTCTCCTGAAGATGAGTCCTACTGCGGCTTGGTGGCCTGGGAGTCTTGTAATGTGGAGGTGGCTTAGGGTCTCTGCAGGATTCTCCAACCTGAGGTGTTTGACACGGGTTTAACAAGGAAGCTTCCCATGTGGAGACGAGAGGAGTTCTGTTCAGTGCCTCAGGATAGCCGCATATCCTGTTCTTCGAACCAAAGCCTCTGAGGAGTGACACCTGGAAACCAAAGCAAGAGTTGAGATTAGGGCCAAAGGGCCTGTCCGGCTCAACCTTCTATCTCTGTTGACATCTGTGTGCATGCCTTCGTGGAGGTAGCTGCTCAGCTTGTGTCCGAAGGCCCCTGTGTGTCCAGGGGGGCTCCCGGTAGTGGGTTGTCCTCGGGGGCCTTGAGGTTTCTCATATTCTGGAGGTGTGTGGCCAAATGAATGGACAGAGTATCCCAGGAGAGAGCAGGCACGGTCCTGTGGTATGGCTCCAGGAAACTCAGCCTAGAGGCTGTGTTTGCCAGGGCTGTGGGGACAGATGTCTGAAAAAGCAAACTTGGCTCAGGTAGGGGCCAAGGTAATGGTAGGTCTGATCTCCAGTCCGTGAGGGGAGATCCTCTGGATATCAAAGGAGGGCAAGTGGGAGGCAGTCGCTCAGGCTTTTGTCTCTGGGTGTTGCATTCACAGAGGCCGTTCAGGGTAGGGGTTTCCTCAGGGGACGAGGAAGAGCCTTCCTCTCAGGGGGATGGTCCAAGCTCCCAAGTGTTCGGGTTCATTCTGTGGGAAAGGGAGAGTACTGTTTTCTGCCACAAGGGACCCCCCAGGAGAGGGACTCTAGAGCACAGCAGTGAGTTCCCTCAACTGGAATACACACCATCTATTTAGTGCTGGGTGCCTATGGGCATGGCAAGCCACATATGCGGGCTCTTGGTCCTGTCACTGAGAGGCGTTACTTGAATAAGGTACTCACGCTGAGGGTCACCATGTGTGTTTGTGCCCAAGGCGGCCCTCACGCATGGGCGTGGCCTCATTGGGCCATGCCGTTTTCTCCTACACTAAAGGTTTGACTCACTGCCAGCAGCAAGGTTTCTTACCATGGGGAAGGAGGGGTTCTGACTTGTGCATCAGGTTCCCCCCTGTGCAGGGATTGGAGATAAGGTCTAGGTTCCGATGACTGAAAACCCAGGTTGGGAATGGATGGTGGCCTAAGGCAGTGGCGGGTCCAATGTGCTGGGTGTGCAGCCAGCTGTGTCGGTGTCTGTTGGAAGGTCTGGGCTCAGGCTATTTGCAACAGAGCATCAGTGTTTAAGGTCGCCTATGCAATTGGGGTGTTGCCGAGGGCCAAGCAGTTTGATCCTCATTTGGGGTTTCTGGGCAGCAGCATAGACAATGTTTTTCTCCTGGGAGGCAGGCAGAGTGCTTCATTGTGGCCCCAGAATTCCCAGTAGGGAGGGTTTGTGGGCCAGGAGTGTGAGGACGGAAATCTGAGAACACAAGCTAGGGTGAGGATTGGAGCCAAGGGCAGAGCAGGTCAACTCCTCAGAGGCTGAATCAAAATCTCCTGCATCTGAAGTCAGGCTGAGGATCAGTCGTTGGCTGAGGCTGGAGTATGTGTCCGTGATGGAACCTTCATGAAGCGGGGGCCTCATGAGGCCAAGGAAGTTTTTCCACGCTGAGTTTGGAGGTAGCCCCGAACCACAAGGTTTCCTTCTGCGGGACATTCGAGTCCTGTTGCATGGCTCCAGGACATACCATACGGAAGGACTGGAGAGCACGGTTCGAAGGATGGATCCCTGTCCAGCATGCCTCGCATTCCCATTGGCCATTAGCCACAAGATATGTTTGATCTGCTGCCTCTGGGGCACGCTACCCAGGGGGCTGAGTGAAATGGCCTCTCCTGAGGATGCGTCATAATGTGCGTTTGGGTCCATGGAGACCTTGGAATGTGCTGGTTGTTCAGTGGCCCTGCGGAACTCTCCTACCTGAAGGGTTTGATACATCCCCAGTAAGTAAGCTCCCCATGTGGAGGCGAGAGAGGATTGGTTTGGTGCCTCAGAAAAGCCTCGTGTGCTGGTCTTCGAAAACATTCCTCTGAGGACGGACACATAGAAACCAAAGCTAAGGTCCAGATTAGAGCCTGGGGGCCTGTCCATTTCAACCTTCTGTCTCTGGGGACACTGTCTGAGAGTCTAAGTGGAGATAGTTGCTCCGCTGTTGTAAGAGAGCCCCTCTTAATCCAGGGTGGTTTACACTATTGATGGCCTCAGGGGCCTTGGAGCTTTTCCCTAACCTGTAGGGTTGTGGTCAATGGATTGGGCACACTTGCCTTGGAGAGGGCAGGCACAATCTTTCGCTGTGGCTCTAGAGGCCCTAGCCTGGAGGTTGTGTGGGTCTAGGCTGTGGGCACAGAAGTCTGAAAACACAAACTCAGCTTATGAGTGGCGCCTACGGTATGGCAGGCCGGATGTACAGCCCGAGAGGGAGCTCCTGGGCCTCTGAAACAAGGGCGAGTGGGAGGCGTTCCTTCAGGCTTTTGTCTCTGGATGTTGTGTCCGGGATAGCCGTGGATTTGAGGGGTGGCCTCAGGGTCTGTGGACGAGTATCCCTCTCTGGGGATTTGTCCCTGCTCCCAAGAGTTTGGGGTCATTTTGTGGGAAGGGTGGAGTCGTGTTGTCTGGCTCATGTGTCTCTCCAAGAAAGTTATTCCAGAGCAGAGCCCCAGTTACAGGCGGGGCGACTAGAAAACTGAAACACTGGTGAGGATTGGGTCCATAGGGGCTTGGCAAGCCCCATATGCGCCTCTTGGTCCAGGCCCTGACAGGCCTTACTTTGACATGGGGCTCATGCTGAGGTCACAGTGTGAATTTGTGCCCATCAGCACTCAAGTTTGGGCGTGGCATCAGGGACCATGAAGGTTTCTCCCACCCTGAAGGTGTGACTCCATGCCAAGAGCAAGCTTTACAGCCACGGGGAAGGAGGAGTTCTGTTTTGTGCTTCCGATACCCAGCTGTTGGAGAATTGATATAATGTCTAGGTTCAGATATCTGAAAACCAAGGTTAAAAAGAGGTGACGGCATAAGACCATGGCGTGTCCGAAGTGCTGTGTGTGCGGCCAGCTGTCTCCTTGTCTGTCTGGACGTCTGGCTTCAGGCTGTGTCAGACAGAGCTTAAGTGCCCAGTGCAGCCTATCCAGTTCGGGTACCGTCGAGGCCCGAGCAGGTTGATCCTCATCTGGGTTTTCTGGAGAGAGCCCCACAGGGAAACGTTTTTCTTCCATTGGGCAGACCCTGGGCTGGGTTGTGGTTCTGGAGTTCCTAGTCCGGAGGGCTTGTTTGCCAGGATTGTGAGGAAGGAAGTCTGAAAACACAAGCTAGCGTGAGGTTTGGGACCGAGGGCACGGCAGGCCCACTCTGCAGAGGCTGAATCGAGATCTCCTGCACTGAGGTCATGTCAACTATGAGAGGTGTTTCAGGCTAGAGTTTTTGTCCAGCATGGCCTCTTCCTGAAGGGTGTGGGGGCTTCATGAGGCCAGGGAGGTTTGCCTACGATGGGATTTGTAAACTACTCCAAACCTCAAGGTTTCCTTCTGCACGACAGTCGAGTGCTATTGGATGGTTCCAGGAGGCCCCATACGGAAAGACTCGAGAGCATGTGTCTAAGCATGGATGCCTGGGAACGCCACCTCATTTTCCCACTCTTTAGTCAGGACAAGGCAGGCTCAGTCTGCGGGCTCCTGGGTGAGCTACCCAGAGGGGAGAGTTGAAATGGACTCTCCTGAAGATGAGTCCTACTGTGGCTTGGTGGTCTGGGAGACCAAGGAATGTGGAGGTGGCTCAGGGACTCTGCAGGATTCTCCAACCTGAGGTGTTTGACACGGCTCCAATAAGGAAGCTTCCCATGTGGAGACGAGAGGAGTTCTTTTCAGTGCCTCAGGAAAGCCCCATATCCTGTTCTTCGAACCAAAGCCTCTGAGGAGTGACACCTGGACACCAAAGCAAGAGTTGAGATTAGGGCCTAAGGGCCTGTCCAGCTCAACCTTCTATCTCTGTTTACATCTGTGTGCATGCCTTCATGGAGGTAGCAGCTCAGCTTGTGTCCGAAGGCCCCTGTGTGTACAGGGAGGCTCCCGGTAGTGGGATGTCCTCGGGGGCCTTGAGGTTTCTCATATTCTGGAGGTGTGTGGCCAAATGAATGGACAGAGTATCCCAGGAGAGAGCAGGCACGGTCCTGTGGTATGGCTCCAGGAAACTCAGCCTAGAGGCTGTGTTTGCCAGGGCTGTGGGGACAGATGTCTGAAAAAGCAAACTTGGCTCTGGTAGGGGCCAAGGTAATGGCAGGCCTGATCTCCAGTCCGTGAGGGGAGATCCTCTGGATATCAAAGGAGGGCAAGTGGGAGGCAGTCGCTCAGGCTTTTGTCTCTGGGTGTTGCTTTCACAGTGGCCGTTCAGTGTAGGGGTTGCTTCAGGGGCCGAGGAAGAGCCTTCCTCTCGGGGGATTGTCCAAGCTCCCAAGTGTTTGGGTTCATTCAGTGGGTAGGGAAGAGTACTGTTTTCTGCCACAGGGGACCTTCCAGGAGAGGGCCTCTAGAGCACATCAGTGGGTTCCCTCAACTGGAATACACACCATCTAGTTAGTCCTGCGTGCCTATGGGCATGGCAAGCCACATATGTGGGCTCTTGGTCCAGTCACTGAGAGGTGTTACTTGAATAAGGTACTCACGCTGAGGGTCACCATGTGTGTTTGTGCCGAAGGCAGGCCTCACGCATGGGCGTGGCCTCATGGGCCATGCCATTTTCACCTACACTGAAGGTTTGACTCACTGCAAGCAGCAAGGTTTCTTGCCATGGGGAAGGAGGGGTTCTGACTTGTGCATCAGGTTCCCCCCTGTGCAGGGATTGGAGATAAGGTCTAGGTTCCGATGACTGAAAACCGAGGTTGGGAATGGATGGTGGCCTAAGGCAGTGGCGGGTCCAATGTGCTGGGTGTGCAGCCAGCTGTGTCGGTGTCTGTTAGAAGGTCTGGTCTCAGGATATTTGCGACAGAGCATCACTGCTTAAGGTAGCCTATGCAATTGGGGTGTTGCCGAGGGCCAAGCAGTTTGATCCTCATTTGGGGTTTCTGGGCAGCACCATAGACAAAGTTTTTCTCCTGGGAGGCAGGCAGAGTACTTCATTGTGGCCCCAGATTTCCCAGTAGGGAGGGTTTGTGAGCCAGGAGTGTGAGGACGGAAGTCTAGGAACACAAGCTAAAGTGAGGATTGGAGCCAAGGGCAGAGTAGGCCCACTCTGCAGAGGCTGAATCAACATCTCCTGCATCTGAAGTCAGGCTGAGGATTAGACGTTGGCTGAGGCTGGAGTATGTGTCCATGATGGCACCTTCATGAAGCGGGGGCCTCATGAGGCCAAGGAAGTTTACCCACGCTGAGATTGGAGGTTGCCCCAAACCACAAGGTTTCCTTCTGCGGGACATTCGAGTCCTGTTGCATGGCTCCAGGACATACCATACGGAAGGACTGGAGAGCACGGTTCGAAGGATGGATCCCTGTCCAGCATGCCTCGCATTCCCATTGGCCATTAGCCACAAGATATGTTTGATCTGCTGCCTCTGGGGCACGCTACCCAGGGGGCTGAGTGAAATGGCCTCTCCTGAGGATGCGTCATAATGTGCGTTTGGGTCCATGGAGACCTTGGAATGTGCTGGTTGTTCAGTGGCCCTGCGGAACTCTCCTACCTGAAGGGTTTGATACATCCCCAGTAAGTAAGCTCCCCATGTGGAGGCGAGAGAGGATTGGTTTGGTGCCTCAGAAAAGCCTCGTGTGCTGGTCTTCGAAAACATTCCTCTGAGGACGGACACATAGAAACCAAAGCTAAGGTCCAGATTAGAGCCTGGGGGCCTGTCCATTTCAACCTTCTGTCACTGGGGACACTGTCTGAGAGTCTAAGTGGAGATAGTTGCTCCGCTGTTGTAAGAGAGCCCCTCTTAATCCAGGGTGGTTTACACTATTGATGGCCTCAGGGGCCTTGGAGCTTTTCCCTAACCTGTAGGGTTGTGGTCAATGGATTGGGCACACTTGCCTTGGAGAGGGCAGGCACAATCTTTCGCTGTGGCTCCAGAGGCCCTAGCCTGGAGGTTGTGTGGGTCAAGGCTGTGGGCACAGAAGTCTGAAAACACAAACTCAGCTTATGAGTGGCGCCTAGGGTATGGCAGGCCGGATGTACAGCCCGAGAGGGAGCTCCTGGGCCTCTGAAACAAGGACGAGTGGGAGGCGTTCCTTCAGGCTTTTGTCTCTGGATGTTGTGTCCGGGATAGCCGTGGATTGGAGGGGTGGCCTCAGGGACTGTGGACGAGTATCCCTCTCTGGGGATTTGTCCCTGCTCCCAAGAGTTTGGGGTCATTTTGTGGGAAGGGTGGAGTCGTGTTGTCTGGCTCATGTGTCTCTCCAAGAAAGGTATTCCAGAGCAGAGCCCCAGGTACAGGCGGGGCGACTAGAAAACTGAAACACTGGTGAGGATTGGGTGCATAGGGGCTTGGCAAGCCCCATATGCGCCTCTTGGTCCAGGCCCTGACAGGCCTTACTTTGACATGGGGCTCATGCTGAGGTCACAGTGTGAATTTGTGCCCATCAGCACTCAAGTTTGGGCGTGGCATCAGGGACCATGAAGGTTTCTCCCACTCTGAAGGTGTGACTCCATGCCAAGAGCAAGCTTTACAGCCACGGGGAAGGAGGAGTTCTGTTTTGTGCTTCCGATACCCAGCTGTTGGAGAATTGATATAATGTCTAGGTTCAGATATCTGAAAACCAAGGTTAAAAAGAGGTGACGGCATAAGACCATGGCGTGTCCGAAGTGCTGTGTGTGCGGCCAGCTGTCTCCTTGTCTGTCTGGACGTCTGGCTTCAGGCTGTGTCAGACAGAGCATAAGTGCCCAGTGCAGCCTATCCAGTTCGGGTACCGTCGAGGCCCGAGCAGGTTGATCCTCATCTGGGTTTTCTGGAGAGAGCCCCACAGGGAAACGTTTTTCTTCCATTGGGCAGACCCTGGGCTGGGTTGTGGTTCTGGAGTTCCTAGTCCGGAGGGCTTGTTTGCCAGGATTGTGAGGAAGGAAGTCTGAAAACACAAGCTAGCGTGAGGTTTGGGACCGAGGGCACGGCAGGCCCACTCTGCAGAGGCTGAATCGAGATCTCCTGCACTGAGGTCATGTCAACTATGAGAGGTGTTTCAGGCTAGAGTTTTTGTCCAGCATGGCCTCTTCCTGAAGGGTGTGGGGGCTTCATGAGGCCAGGGAGGTTTGCCTACGATGGGATTTGTAAACTACTCCAAACCTCAAGGTTTCCTTCTGCACGACAGTCGAGTGCTATTGGATGGTTCCAGGAGGCCCCATACGGAAAGACTCGAGAGCATGTGTCTAAGCATGGATGCCTGGGAACGCCACCTCATTTTCCCACTCTTTAGTCAGGACAAGGCAGGCTCAATCTGCGGGCTCCTGGGTGAGCTACCCAGAGGGGAGAGTTGAAATGGACTCTCCTGAAGATGAGTCCTACTGTGGCTTGGTGGTCTGGGAGACCTAGGAATGTGGAGGTGGCTCAGGGACTCTGCAGGATTCTCCAACCTGAGGTGTTTGACACGGCTCCAATAAGGAAGCTTCCCATGTGGAGACGAGAGGAGTTCTTTTCAGTGCCTCAGGAAAGCCCCATATCCTGTTCTTCGAACCAAAGCCTCTGAGGAGTGACACCTGGACACCAAAGCAAGAGTTGAGATTAGGGCCTAAGGGCCTGTCCAGCTCAACCTTCTATCTCTGTTTACATCTGTGTGCATGCCTTCATGGAGGTAGCAGCTCAGCTTGTGTCCGAAGGCCCCTGTGTGTACAGGGAGGCTCCCGGTAGTGGGATGTCCTCGGGGGCCTTGAGGTTTCTCATATTCTGGAGGTGTGTGGCCAAATGAATGGACAGAGTATCCCAGGAGAGAGCAGGCACGGTCCTGTGGTATGGCTCCAGGAAACTCAGCCTAGAGGCTGTGTTTGCCAGGGCTGTGGGGACAGATGTCTGAAAAAGCAAACTTGGCTCTGGTAGGGGCCAAGGTAATGGCAGGCCTGATCTCCAGTCCGTGAGGGGAGATCCTCTGGATATCAAAGGAGGGCAAGTGGGAGGCAGTCGCTCAGGCTTTTGTCTCTGGGTGTTGCTTTCACAGTGGCCGTTCAGTGTAGGGGTTGCTTCAGGGGCCGAGGAAGAGCCTTCCTCTCGGGGGATTGTCCAAGCTCCCAAGTGTTTGGGTTCATTCAGTGGGTAGGGAAGAGTACTGTTTTCTGCCACAGGGGACCTTCCAGGAGAGGGCCTCTAGAGCACATCAGTGGGTTCCCTCAACTGGAATACACACCATCTAGTTAGTCCTGCGTGCCTATGGGCATGGCAAGCCACATATGTGGGCTCTTGGTCCAGTCACTGAGAGGTGTTACTTGAATAAGGTACTCACGCTGAGGGTCACCATGTGTGTTTGTGCCGAAGGCAGGCCTCACGCATGGGCGTGGCCTCATGGGCCATGCCATTTTCGCCTACACTGAAGGTTTGACTCACTGCAAGCAGCAAGGTTTCTTGCCATGGGGAAGGAGGGGTTCTGACTTGTGCATCAGGTTCCCCCCTGTGCAGGGATTGGAGATAAGGTCTAGGTTCCGATGACTGA